>NC_051059.1:2220953-2524703 GCF_904848185.1 Acanthopagrus latus
TAAAGTGACAAGTGTTTATGAAAGTCTTGTGAGTCCTCTGATGATTATAAATGACCTTTAACAGCAAACTAGACCATCAGCAAAAGGACTGCTATTTTTATATAGTTATTATGAATGCCTGTGCTCAGGTTCGACATATAAAAATATATATGTATATACACATATGTTAAATATCACATATAGATTCATTACGTCATCACGATCCATCCTGCTGTCTCTGTTTCATTCACTTCCAAGACGAATGCACGCTGCCAGCACCTGTTAAAGGAGAACTTCGGTCAATTTCAATATGCAGCTTTATCGCTCAAGCTATCCTTGACTTGCCAGTACTGAAGACGCGAACACATTTGGTCCAGCCATTACAGGGCTCCTTGAATGGAGAGTTAGCATTGACAGCTAACAGCATGGGGTCAGAACTTTACACTGTGTTTTAAGTGTCTTAACATGCTCCAAATCTCACCCCAAAAGTCATGCAGCATCAGCAGACACCTTACAACACAGCACTGTAGCGTGTATGACTCAAAATGAATAAAAAAGTGGTTAAAACAGTGTGTGTGTGCAAGGAGCTACATACCGGTTTGTTTACAGCCCTGTCCTCCGGTAGTCCTAACTAGTCGATCCGTCAAGCGTGCACTTACTCCCTCACTGGCAGAGACAGAAACTTAAATTTTGCAGACAGAAACATATTCCAGCATTTTCGTTTTTCTGTTAACGTACATGTCCATGTTACAGCCTGTCATGAGCCATGAGCCTTACAGTAGCCTGTTATGAGTCTATTCACTTTGCACTGAGAGCTAGCTTGTCTGCGCATGATTGTAGCTTGTACAGAGAGGAGAGCAGATTAGAGCGTCAGTGATGATCGAAGCAGCGCTATTTCCTGAAAATGGTTCAAATCTGTACAAGCCCAATTTTGACACACTGTGCACTATCCTGGGACACATTAGGCTGTATGTTGTCCCCCTCCCTACAGCATAGGCTTTCTTCTTCTGTATCCATTTGGACACAACATCCACAAGAGCACCACCAGGTTGCAGATGTCGAACAAATATGGCCTACCATCGAATTCAAAAGGTTCGATGTCGATGTCTTCCACTTCAACATCATACAAGCTACAGTGCTGTGTTGTATGGTGTCTGCTGATGTGGAGCATGTTAAGACGCTTAAAACACAGTGTAACATTCTGCCCCCATGCTGTTAGCTGTCAATGCTAACTCTCTGTTCAAGGAGCCCTGTAAGGGTTGTACCAAATGTGTTTGCGTCTTTGGTACTGGCAAGTCAACGGTGGCTCGAGCAATGAAGCTGCATGTTGAAATCGACCGAAGTTCTCCTTTAACAACAATCTTTACAACAGAACGTGCTGGTGTCATATCACTTTTGTCAAAAGGGGTTGCTAGAATCAACAGAAAGTGAAAGTTCGTCATAGTCACTTTAAAGCTCAAGTGAAATGTACAACAGGCTATGTGTCCCAAACTGCAATACTCCTACATGACCAGCAGGAAAATCACTGATGACAAGTTGGGACTGCTTAGGGATAAGGACATTTTCATGCCAAAACAAGGTTTATATATGCCTGTGTGGTTTTCTGCTCAAGTCATACTTAAGATCAAAATGGATCCATAGTCTGTTAAATAATGAATATAATATATATATATGTATGTATGTATATATAATAAATAAGGCCCCGAGATTAGCACAGCTAAGAGGAGTGGAGCATCATTACTGTTATTAGATCCACCTGTGCTTTGCTTCTATGAGTCAGCATGTCCTCTGTGAGGGAGGGCTATGTAACCACAATAAATTATTCATTATGGTCCTTTTGAGTATCAGGAAGATTGTAGGGGGTGGGTGGTGATATTCTTTCTTATTGTAATCATATTTTTTTTTACTCATATATATGTATTATATATCTTGTATGGACTGTAACATTTGCAAAGCCATATCCTTATGTTTCATTGTGTAAACTATAGTTAAATCATATATGGTGCTACATCTTTGATCAGTTAATTCAAAGGGACGATTTATAAGATTTGGCCAGAATTGTTTTAAGATAAAACATTCAACAAAAGAATAACTGTTTTCAACAGTGTGAAGAAACATCAGTGTTGACAATATGTCTATGATGTCTGTGTACTGAGTTGCAGAGAAGTCAGCATGCTAACCACAGAGCATGCTCACCTCTGCCACTTCATGCCTGTCCCTGCCTGCTGTGTCTTCTTGTCTCAAAAGTCACAGTCGTGATCAGAGCCATACCGTATGCCCTGTCTTCAAACAGAGCCACATCTCTCTCTGCGACTGTGTTCAGTCTGGTGTCCAGCTGTGTTCACTTAAGACTGCTAAACCCAGCTGATCTGAACCCCGTTGCCTCTGGTGACTCCCCCCTGTGATCCAGTGTCCAAGCTGTGAACTGTAGGGCCACTGGCTCCACGGCTATGAGCTATGAGCTAATTAGGTAACAGTAGTTAGCTACAACTAAGGATAGCCAGAAAAGAGCAGCAGTGTTGCTTACTCTGCTGATATGCTGGCCCTCTTGTTTGTTTTTGGTTTGTTTTTTCTTTTTTTTCTTTTTTTTTTTTTTGAACTACCTTTAAATTCTGGCTACATTTTACAATAACACCTTCAGTTTTCTTATTCATGGTGTTATTACCGGTAAACAGGTCTTGCTCTAGTAACAAACAGACCCTTGGGTTAGATGAGTGCAGATGCATACCGTATACAGACAAACACACACTTCTTCTGTATTGACACAGTTTGTGAACCAAGCTGACTTCTGGAAACAGATGTATGAATTAGCCAGAGAGAAACTTCAGACCCTTGCACATATTGTTCATGCTAATTAGCCGACACAATGCACCACCATAGTGTAGGAGCTGTGTATGGATGCATGTGCTTGAGAGAGTGATGGATCAAGAAAAATGCCAGCCATCAGTTTAGTCCAGTCTGTGCATTTGGATGCTAGGTCTCTCTCTGTATTGTAATTATTGCTGTACTGCATGTTAGCTCTTTGTTTATATCTTCCATGTACCATCAGGACAGTTTAGTTAGCCAGTTTGGTGGCTGGGACTCAGACAGCAGCAGAGTGGATCCTCCTGACAGTGTTTCTCTATCCTCCCCACTGGATGCTCAGGTACCTCAGGACGAGTGGAGCGGCTTCTCTCCTTTGGGGAAGGAGGACGACATCCCATGTCGAAGGATGAGGAGCGGCAGCTACGTCAAAGCCATGGCTGAGGACGACAGTGGAGACTCAGACGGGAGTCCAAAACCCTCACCGAAGATCCAGGCACGCCGGGCCAGTTACCTGAAAGCCACACAGCCATCGCTCACTGAGATGACCACTCTACAGTAAGATTTCATTCCTTGTCTCTGTCCTTTTTCTAACATTATTTATGGCCATGAACTTGGATTTATTTTTCTTTATCAGTTTGTTCTTACCCTTCATTAAAGAAATCTGATAGTAGACATTTTTAGAAGACCTTTTGGTACAGTGACTTAGGAAACAGAGGCTTTACACAATGTAACCTGCTTTTAATGAATTCAGTAGAATCAGTTGATTTCATTCTGTGATCCTCCACATTTGGTGTCTGAATCTGTGTTACGACCATACAAAGCCTGCAGCAGGATGTGGTGTTCGCTTTAACAGTACGTTGATTAGCTAATTAAGGAACAGATGGGGGTCGTCGGGATGAACTTAGATCAGTAAAAACCAGAGGTGGAACAGACAGTTGCTGCTCATTATGATCATTAATCAGTTTTTTATTTCTTTTAATTTTCATTACCTTGGCAGTGTATTGTACGGGAGGAGGGTTCACCAGGTCGCATGCTCATACATGGCATTGTTCATCAGTTAACAGTGTGTGTGTTTCTGTGTTTAAATCATTGTAATATCAGTTCTTTGTGTTGCTTTTATCACTGGAATAAATGTTCGCAATGTACATTTCTGCCAAGCACGGATACGATGAACTTCACAAATCCTCAGCTTACATTATCAACTATGTTGTGGCAAAGCTATGCATATGATCTGGTAGGTTTAGGCACAAAAACACTTGGTGAGGGTAAGATAAAGTTCATCTTTTGGCATGAAATACCTGTTTTGGTCGCTTTAAACACAGCTGGAAATGATCTAGAGGTCTTGTTAAAAATACACACAGATACACATATTTCCCACTTACTAATGTTGAAACAGTCTGGCGCTGCAGTCAGTGTCTTGACAGCCTCTGTGCTCCTTATAACTCCTGTTCCCGATATGAAAGTCAGGTCATCAACACAGGCGATAAGATAAGATAGAACTTTAATAAGCCCACAGGAAATTAGTTTTCTTCAATCACTGATATAGAAAGTGCTACAGATGAAGCATGAATAAAAGCTTTTATCTATAAACACAGATTGGTACCACCTTGGAGAAAGTAAGTTGTAAAAGTGAATCACAAACAGTTTATTTATTAAGTAATCATGATTTCTTTCTCCTTGATGACATATTTGCTTTAGTGCTGGTAAATCTTATCTTACATACTTAAAATTAGATTGATGAGTTTTTGGAACAGGTCTAGGGATGCAGCAATGAACTGAATACACTATTAACTGTGGTTTAAAATTTCACATTTTTGTAACTGTAAAAGCTCAGCTAGACTGGGTGTTTCTCACTCTCAACAAAGGGGTAACACTCACAGCAACAGCATGTAATCCCCTCATAACCCTTCATAAGAGATGTTTTCAATTTCTTTCTTTCCATTTGACAAAATCTGCACTTTGACCTGACTTTTTTATGCACTGTATTATGTGGTTATTTTTATTTGGAAAAGGAACATCTGGCAAAAACAAAAGCCAAAAAACAAATGTGTGGGGAAAGAAAATATTGCTCAAACTACGTCTGTAGATGGAAACAGGCGGCTTGAGTAACTGGCTGTGATAACACACCATTGTTAGTGATAAAAGCTAAATAATGACACCCTGTAAACCTAACAGTAAGTGATAGGAAAGGTGTGGCATAATCCAAAGCAAGATGAAGACAAATCTGACAGTGACCTGTTGACCACCTGTCTTAACGATAGTGATATGTGTCCCAGCAACCCACAGTCAAACAGACCTGAAGAGTGAAGTAGTTCTGTTCCACTCAGGTCAGATGTCCAGACAGCATACAGACAGTGACAGTTTTAATAGAGCAGCCCTGCCATTCCAAGAGGGAGGAGCTAAGCTTGCAGTGTGGGTCAGAGAGTGCTGCCACTAGAAACCGGGAGAGCATCTGTTGTGGCCAGTTACCCCAAGTGGTTCAGGTTATAGCAGCTTTGATTTAAGCTCCGAAGTCCATACTGGGTGTACCAGACACTTCCAGTAGAAACTGCAAAACGTAAAATGAATGCTGCCATTTTGTCTAAGATGCACAAGGCCATGGCTTCCCAACTGGCAAACACAGGGACCATTCTCACTGTATCAACGTAGGCTGATGAAGGAGCAGGCAGAGGAAGGATGTGTGAAGAAGGATATGGCTGCAGTTTCTGATTGTTCCAATCCAGGCTGCAGCAGAAGGACGGAGCATGTTTGGGGAAGCTGCCTGTAGAGCTATCAGCCATGTTAGGCCAGGAGGCTATGGCATCACTCCAGCGAGCTAAAAAGGCCCACCATTGTGCATAAGAGGTGTCTGGTACTTTTGGCTGCCACCGGGGTGGACGCATATCAGCATCCCTCAGGCTGGAAGCCCTCAGTCAGAGAGAGGCAGCCTGCCTTCCTCCTGGTGCCAGAGAGACCAGAAAGGACAGCCTCTGCATCTGCTTAACCTGTCACATGGCCTGGGCAGCCTTGGGCGCAGACCCCTAGTTGGTTTCAGGTGTTCCTGAGGTTTACCTGTGACAAAGTTTACAAATTTTATGTCCTCTCCTTTGGGATCTTGATGGCTCACAAAAAAGACAGGAGCATGGATGCAATCCTTGGGCCTCTGCTTGAAGTGTTGGAATTCTAAACTGCCAGGACGATTGGCTGGTATGTACCTGAAGTTCACCATATGCAGCTGAGGTCAGACACCATGGCTGCAACATCTTACATCCACAGACAGGGAGGCCTTGGCTCCCCTCGCCTTTCCAGTTTGACACATGAACTGGTGGTAGGAGTGTCTACACAACTTATATCACTGTAGTTATAAAAGAAAACCATTGCTCCCTATCTCAGGAGTAGGCACAGCCTATGGTCCCCCAGTCCTGCTTTGGTAGCCTGTTTTGGGAGGCCACTTGAATCAGTCAGCATTGCATTTGGCAGACTAGCCTGAGTGGACCATTCAAACATGTAGTCACTGACCATGGTGTCTTGCAGGGCCAGTAAGGTGTTATGTTGTGTCTGACACCTAAGCATACAGTGGCAACATCAGGCTGTCCTACCAGCATAGGGGTTTGCACATCTTGGACATAGTTTGACTGTAGCATGGATCCAAGCCCATTGGGGTGTGTGAGGCGAAAGCACCCTTGATGGGTTTGGGATTCTGAGACGGCCTCTGTTCTTTGCAAGAGATAGTCTCTTCACGCAAAACCAGCTTAACAATGTAACCTACAGTTATCGATGGTAACCTGTAGGGATCTGTGATGATTTATGTTTATCGCTGATGATCCATGGAGATCTGTGGCGGTCTGTATTGATCTGTGGAAATCTGTAGAGATTTGTAGTGATCCATCAGGTTTAGCCAGTATGCCTCCACTAGCCACAGTTAACTAATCTGCAGTGATCTGTGGTCAGGTGCGGTTTCTCATATGGTCAGTATGGGCAGCCACCCAAGTAATAAGATTGTAGTAAAATAAAGTCAATCATGTCACAAATTCCTTCCACATATAGCACATATCAGTCATAATAACATTGTGAATGAAAGCCCATAGTTACACATACGTTATTTTTCGGGGTTTGGTTAAATAGTGAAATATATTACAAAACGAGGTGGTTTAGTCTTAACTCTTGGTTGACGGTGTTGAGAGGGGTCACGTGTTGATTCCCGAGTGTCAGGTAAACAAATGGATAGGAAGAGGACACAGCCATCAGGTGCCCAGTTCTGGAAAAAGGGAAACGGAGAAGAGGAGAAACAAGCAAAAGATAAAGGTGTGGAGCATGTGTACATGAGTATGATCATGCATGTAATGAAATGAAATGATGTTAATTAGTATAAGCTAACTTGTATGTTTGTTAGCTTGTTGCTAAATTGCTGGCTATAATAGTAGATGATGACAGCATCCGTTTTCAATGCAGCTGACTAGCAAACATTATATCTAATTAATTTCACCTTAATTACGTGAATGTAACACAACATGACTAGCTCACATAGTGTTTGGTAAACGTTGCGTCTGTCTGTACGCTAATTCAGAAGACGTGTATTGCACTGATATTTTGTGATATAGATTTCTGAGTCATTTGAAGCGTGTCATGTATATAAGTAGCCATTAACCAAGGCGCTTGTGTTATTTATTTTTTTCCTGTTCTAAAAGTTGGATAAATTATGCTTAATAATATGTTTATTTAATCGTGCTTTTCATGCACTGATCATATATTTTGTATTTTAGCGCAAATGCAGGGGCACCTTTTAAATATCTTGTAGCACCCTCAACCAGCCAGGATGAGGAACCATCTGCCTCTGCAGAAACACACGACTCCACAAATTCTGTCTGATCCTGAGGATGAAGACCCATTTACCTCTACTTCTCCCCAGCAAAACTCAGGTGAGTTTGTGTGCACATATGTCTGTGAGTGTGTTTGTGTGTATGTGTGTGTGTGTGTGTGCATCCCTGCAAAGCATTTTGCAGACAGTTATAATGTTATTATCAGTGGGTATGTGTGATGTTCCACCACTATAATCGCTGTGAATAATGTGTGTATACTAATGCCCTTGTGCTCTCCATTAGAAATGCCTGGAGCAGGATCATCTACTGAGGATGAGCCTCTGTGCACTGACCTGCTAACTGGCCTTCAGTTCTGACTGTGAGAATTCAGACACAACTGGTTTCCAGGGGACCAAGTCACTTTGTATTCCCTAGAAACGACAGTGATGGAAGAAGTTGCCACCATCAATACTTCAGGAAGTCATTGGTTAGTGGGGAAAATATATCCAGAAGTTGGTTGGTATTTATTATTCATAGTGTAGTAAAATTATTACATTCTTAAGTGTGTTATTATATTGGTGTGATGAAGGATTTGTACAATTTAGCAATTTGATTCTTTATTTTATTTATATTTCATTCTAATATACTAGTTCTTATGATTGTTGGTAGTTATTTGTATTTATGATTGTATATATATTTTTTTTATTATAGCTGTTACTGTGTGTGTGGTTCTGAATTTCCAACAATTAATTTAATAAATAAGTCATTTGAGTTTTCTTTTATGTCTATTTTTTTTTGGGGGGGGGGGGGGCTGGAGGTGAGGTTCGCCCAGGCCGTTATGAAAGCTTTACAGCAGAGCCGTTTCTTTCTGTAAGCGGACTAGGCGGATGCATTGGGCCCCCGCACCACTAGGGGGCCCCCTTAAGTTGTAAGTCCGGCCTCAATATCTGAGGAGTGACCCAAAGGAAAAGGTGTGGAAGTACCTGGCACTTTTATTTGTAGCATCTCTGCTGAGGTTCCAAGCAAGCCAAGGCGATACGTACGCCAGCTGATTGGTCAGATCTGGTATCTACTGCCGCGTTGCTATGACGACCCGTAATAAAAAACGAGGAGAGGTGAGGCGAGTTGCGCTGAGCAGCGGGTACCGGCCATTAATGGCCTGAAAATAGAAAAAAAAGAAACTAGATGGAGGAAAACACTCACAGGATAAAGGTAAGGTCTGTTTTTTATTGCAGTTTTTTATTGACAAGGTTTCTACTGCAAGGGCTCTCATCCCTACTCCTGCATCTGACCCCTCTGACCTTGTCCCTTGCTTGGCTGTATTTGATTTGTTTGAGCCTGTGTCTCTGAAGGCCTTAGAACATGTGGTTGACCGGATTAAACCATCAGGTTCTCCCCGTGACTCTATCCCGCCCCACTTTTTTAAAGATGTTTTCCCCAGTATAGGGCAGACGGTTCTGGCCATTATCAACAGCAGTCTGTCTTCTGGTGTTGTCCCCCAAAGTTTTAAACATGCTGTGGTGCAACCCCTTCTCAAGAAACACAGTCTTGACCCTGGTGTGCTAGCCAATTTTAGACCCATTTCCAAACTGCCTTTCATTTCAAAAATCCTGGAAAAAGTTATGTATACTCAATTGAAATCGTTTCTGGATGAGCACGAGGTCCTGGAGGTATTCCAGTCCGGATTTAAAACACTACATAGCACAGAGTCAGCTCTATTAAGAGTTTTTAATGATATCCTTTTGGCAAATGACTCTGGAGACTATGTAACCCTTCTACTCCTTGACTTAAGTTCAGCTTTTGATACCGTGGACCACAGCATTTTAGTGCATCGGTTGCAGCTAGTAGGCATCTCTGGTACCGCCTTGGACTGCTTCAGGTCCTACCTGGCAAACAGGACTATGTGCGTAAGCCTTGGTGGTTCTGAGTCCCGCTCTGCTCCGCTGTCATATGGGGTTCCACAGGGTTCAATTTTAGGGCCCCTGCTTTTCTCACTGTACTTGCTGCCCCTGGGTTCCATCCTGAGAAAACATGGTATCTCTTTTCATTGTTACGCTGATGATACCCAGATTTATATGCCACTGAAGAAGAAGGACGGGTTTTCCTTGAAACCACTTCTGTTATGTCTTGAAGACATTAAAGCCTGGATGTCTTTGAACTTTTTAAAATTTAATGAAAATAAAACAGAAGTGATGGTGTTCAGTCCCAGTGGCTCTTGTGAACCACTTCCTGTTGACTTGGGCCCCTTGCTGCCTTACAGGAAGCAAACAGTTACAAACCTGGGTTTTAAGATGGACAGTGATTTTAAACTTGACCGGCAAATCGGTGCAATAGTTAAGTCCAGCTTCTTTCACCTTAGGCAGCTGGCAAAGGTGAAGCCCTTCCTTGCACAAAAGCACTTTGAAACAGTAATCCACGCCTTCATTACATCGCGGCTGGATTATTGTAACGCACTTTATCTTGGAGTCAGCCAGTCCTCCCTGGCGCGTCTCCAGTTAGTTCAAAATGCTGCTGCTCGCCTCCTGACTGGAACGCGTAAGAGGGAGCACATTACTCCCATTTTAGCCTCTCTCCACTGGCTGCCTGTGCACTTTAGAGTCCATTTTAAGATTCTTTTATTTGTTTTTAAATCCTTAAATGGTCTCGCCCCGCCTTACCTCTCTGAGCTGCTCCGCCCATACACTCCTGCCCGGTGCCTCAGGTCAGCTGATCAGCTGCTCCTGGAGTTACCAAGGGCCAAACGGAAGCTCAGAGGGGATAGAGCCTTCTCTGTTGCTGGTCCTAAATTGTGGAATGACCTCCCGTTATGTATTAGACAAGCCCCTTCACTGTCCGTTTTTAAAAAACGTCTTAAGACCCATTTTTATTCCTTGGCTTTTAATCCAGCATGAGACTCTGTTTCTGTTTTTGCTTTAATATTATTTTAACATTGTTTTATCGTTTATTATTGTTTTTATATTGTTCTTTGTTTTATATGTCTTATTTCATGTCCTATTTTATGTACAGCACTTTGTGTCAGCTGCAGCTGTTTTTAAAGGGCTTTATAAATAAAATTGAGTTGAGTTGAGTTGAGTTGTTTTCATGATGTGGGTGGAAGGGAGCTTTATTGACGAATTTTTAGCTAGCTTAAATGTTTGCCTTAGGAAATGGCTAAAATAAAATGTATATGTCACATGTGAATGCCATCAGACTGACTGACTGTGAGGCAGGGTGTGTTGTTAGGCAGATGTCTGTCATGTCTGCTGTATCCTCGTCCAGTGGGAGCTGCTGGTCCATCATAGACCTCCTCTGCTGTTCAATATTTGACAGGTAACTTTACTTTAGGATTATTTTAGTGTGTCCTCAGTTTCTAGGTCTCTAATGTGAAGTGTGCTAAACAACACTAATACATATGAGTCATTTGTATCGTGGATTATTATGGACTATCGTGGCAGTGGATTATTGCTCTGAGTGGATTATTGTTAACTCTACTGAGTTAGTTGCGTCTGTCTTTACCACATGTATTAGAATATTTATTGTGACAATTATTGTGACATTCCTACAGTTTAGTTATGTCTTTGATGTATTACTGTTTTATTTAAAAAGAATCATAATAACACAAATTCAAGCAATTTATTATTAAGTAAACTATTCTATATATGACCGTTAGTTCTGCCCACAGAATATAGCTTAAGACCATATCATCAGTTAGGCACAAGTAGTCCACTTTGTAATACCCTGTGAAATATACATAGGGTACTGGACTACTTTTATTACTCTAACAGGTACAATGTGTCGAAAACTTTGAAAATGGGTGCATGCTTTAAAGGGACACTTTACTGTATATTGCAATGTTTAATATAAAAACAGACTATTTTCTGCATTAGTGTAACATAACTCAACTATATGGTATGAATATCTGCTTAGGACCTATTTTGCTAGCTAACCTGAGGAGTTTTGTCTTTGCAGGAGTAATTCTGAAATATTTTGGAGCTGCGGACCAGGAGGCAGCAGGGCCGCTTTCAGCACCACCAGACCAGGATGTTTAAGTTTAAAAATGCTTTAAAATAAACATGTTTGAAAAACACTGCATCAGTTTCAATTACTGACCTATAGAGGATCCCCATTGTTTACCTTGTATTATCATTCTCTATCAGTTCAGCTTATTTGGGTGGGTCAACTGATTTTAATTTGAGAGATGTTTTCAGGACTCTGGCCTGTTTTCCTCTTGAAATGTAATAGGTTGTCATCTAGTTTGACAAAATAGTGGCTCCAGACAGCATCTTGCATAGGGCCCCCAAAAAGACTGAAACGGCCCTGAGTATTACAGTAGCATTTATATTAACTTATCTGATATTAGCCTGAATCTGGGTCAGATGTGTTCACAGCTATTAAAAGCATCAGTTAAGAAATGTTTAGTGCCCTATACATTAAAATAACCATCATTTCAAAGTTTAATTGTCTTATTATTTTTATTATTTTTTTCATTTTTGACACTGCCACAAGGAAACCATATGTTAGACTGACACTTTTTTATTTTACAGAAAGATGCTTTTTAATTGGTGCACAGATTGCTTGATCCGATACCTGGACATGGATATTGATAAAACCATATACTAGAAACACACTGACTGAACCATCATACTACAGCTGAAGACAAGGATTTACAAACCACTCTCTGAGAAAGGGCTTCACAGTCAATTGAAACTTTATTGAAATTGCAATATGGCAAAGTGCAATATTCAAATCACTGAAGCTGCAGTGTTCTGATTAAGGTATAATGCCTGACAAAACAGCTTTATAATGAAGTACTGTTGTGGTGCAGCGATGTCCTGGCCTACCGATCTTGTTTTTCTTACAGATGTAAGAAAACACGTTTATGTAGTACAGATACCAGCAAATGTCACATCATCATAATATAGTTTTATTTTGCTTGTTTCAGTTAATTATGTGATGTAAAAATGATCATTCTCAATATTTTTGAGTCATACTGCAATTGCAATATCCGTCAAAATAATTGCCATATGAGTTTTTGACCATAAATTAATTAATCCCATACCATGTATGATTTTTGCCCTAGTCTGAGTTGATTGTATGTCATAGATTTACCACAGCAGAGATTGTGGCTGGCTCAGAAGCTGCTGTGGTTGATAGACCATTATCTTCATGTTTAAAGAAATTCAGTAGCTGCATTCCTGAACCACCATGTGCATGTGGTTGAATTTTGTGGTTTCCCATGTAACATGGATGGTAAACACAATGTACACTGTGTGTATAACACAGTATCTCTGTTGTCTCTGTGTCAGGATTTCAACGGAGCATTCCCCCAAACTGCAGATCAGGAGCCACAGTTACCTGCGTGCGGTGAGTGAGGTTTCAATCAATAGAAGCCTGGATACCCTGGACCCCAAAACCCTCCTCGACCCCAAATCGCTGCTGTCCTCACCCCAATACCGCTCACGAAATGAAAGCTACATGAGAGCCATGAGCACCATCAGTCAGGTTGGTTGCCAACACTGCTGCCTTTGTCTTCACAGTATGTCACACCTGATCATTTCAGCATAGATACAGAAAGACTTGGATTGATGTAATAGTGTTTGAACTGTTAAAATGAAATATGTGGGGAATCAGACTGAAGAAATCCTCCCCTTTTCAACACAATGACATTACTCTTTGGTATGATTTGTGCATCTGGGAGATCTGAGAGACAAAACACAGTATGACAAGTTGTACTGCTCTCACGATCTTGAGAGGACAGGTTCTCAATTTTCCAACACAGACCTTGAACACAGACCTTGTGAAATATGTAACATCATTCATAATTAGACACCACTCAATTTCACCATACTATCAGTTTTAAGAAACTTCTACTGCATTTTAACACAGCTTTGCTGTGGGACTAAACACAATCAAATTGAGGAATTTCCTACGATACTTGCAAGGTCCACTTATACCATTTGCTCTGGAGCTTTTGACTGCATCACATGGCTATGTTAGAAGGTCTTAAAGATTAAACTGCTTCAGAAAGCTATGTTTTAGAACCTGAATATATCAGTGAGGCTCTGTTATGTCCAGAGGAGCTGTGGTGTCTGTGCTGCAAGATGTAAAAATGTCCATCATCATTAGGAGTCGAGAAATTTGAAAGTATGGAGACAAGTACATTTTTTGAATATTTATCTAACTTAATGTTGGAAATAATTCACGAATGACAGCATTTTCCTGGCCACTTGACCATTAACAAAATGTAAGTATTTCTCAGTTATATTTGGAGGTAACATGCACTTAAAATGACAACATAATTGGTTAGTAAAGAATCTCACTGCAGCAGCTGTGAATGGCTCCTCCCTACTGCACATAGGATGAATGTATGTTACACCCTCTCCTGATAGACTACTGTTTGAGCTTTACTTTAGTGATACATCACACAAAATGATGCTGTTCCCACGAAGCCTTCATTTGTCCCACCTTACCTTACCTGAACCTCCACTTGTATTACTCACCCAATTCCCCACCGAGTTGCCTTTATTAACAATTTTAATTTTACCCTCTGCATGCATCTGCATGTGACTAATGTCAGCCCCACCCTGCACAATATGCTTTTGTCTTGCAGTCGAGATCCAGTCAGTTACAATTTATCTGCAATTTAAGCTTAGTGATTGGAGACAAGAAAGACTAGGGGAATAAAAATGACAAATAGAATCCCAGTAATGGGATGTTTCAGTAGGTATGCTATTATTTCTTTTTCTTTGTTGCAGTTTTTTTTTAAAAATATATGCCTCCACTTATTTAAAGGAGCAATTTGTAAGTTATGGCCATTCACTTTAATACGTTATTGTCACACCCACATGCCCCTGCAGCAGGGGTTTAGGAAAAAATGGGGATTGAGTTGAAGGTATTGTCTCAGTGCAGTGTGAAATCAGCCAGTGTGCTGGTTATGTTAGGTTGAACTCTTACCCTGGCACAAAGCTTTTCCAAAAAGCTCACATTAGGAAAGATGTGGCTGTAAAATGGAGTATACATTTTTTTGAGCATCACAGCCCCTGTGAAACGACCCTTTTCACTATCAGAATTTGATCCATTCAGTCCAATAACAACTGAAAAGTCTGTATGAAGTTATTTCATTCCGATTCAAGTTAGTGGCGCACTAATAAGGAAATTATCCACTCGTCCAGTGTAAAGCTCTAGTGGCATGCTGTATGGGCCACACCATCCACAACTTGTTTGGAAGATCCCAGGTATTTTACACTCAGGAAGCTGGTCTATTTTGGCCCCATCCGCCACTGAGCAGTATTCATTGGATGCTGTATCCATGTTTACCTTGAAGTGATTGTTCGGGTCATCTACTGCATGAAATGACTTAGATAGATAAGACCGTGTGGTTAACGAGCTGCAGCTCCGGCCACAGTAATGGTCACAGCCCTGTCCCCTGCAACAGCCCCAGCCCTGATCCATTAAAGCAGCAGCAAACCTAGTGTGCTGTGATGAGCCCATCACCAAACTCCACCTTTATTTTATGGTGTTTTGTAACACTGTCCTAGTGAAAACTGGTGCACTGATCCCACCCACTGTGACAAGAGCAACTTTTGCCTTTTGTAGCAGATAAAGGCCAGACTCAAATGGAACAGCAGGATCTAGCCCTATAGCAATGGAAGGCCCTGCCCACTGTGACAGCATCAAGCCTTCCAGGTGCATTTGATCTGCTCCATGTTGTGGTAGCAGGCTCCACCCCCCTACTGCAACCTTGTGTACTGCTATATAGATTCAGAGAGCTGAGAGCTAAGTTCCATCATACACGCTAATGACAGTGCCAAAAAAGAATAATGCAGTTGCCAGCCCTCAATATCTTTTTGACCTGCACATCTAAAGTGTACCCTGTCAAGGTTTTCCTCACTCGAATCGAGGACTTAAGGACAGAGAATGTTGTTCACGTTACAGTTTGTTGAGCCCGCTGAGGCATGTGATTGTGATTTTGGGCTATATAAATAAACTTGATTTGATCTGATTTTAAGAATCTATGATATTTTGAATAGCAATGGTCTAGGAATTTCCCCAATGCGTCATCCTTCTCCCTCTTTCTCTCCTCACCTCTCCTCTCCTCTCCTCTCCTCTCCTCTCCTCTCCTCTCCTCTCCTCTCCTCCTCCAGCTGAGTGAGGTGGAGGTGAATGGTCAGATTGAGCAAGTGTGTGAGCAGGTCTACAGTGAGATGCAGGCCCAGGCCATGGAGGCTGCCATGGACAGCATGGACACCATGGACACTCTGCCTATGCCAGGGTGCTTCAGGATGCGAAGCCACAGCTACGTTAGGGCGATCGACCAGGGCTGTGCTGGGGAAGAGGAAGGAGAAGGGGGGAGGCCTCTGCTTCTGCTGCCATCCTCCCCACCACGCACATCTGCTACCACCGTCAGAACCATCCAGAGCAGCACAGGTAAGGCACTCTTAGGCAGGAATCGATGATAAGATGTTCCTTTATTGATACCCCTTGGGAGATTTTCACAGAGGCTCTAATTGGTTGCATCTACCTTCTTTAACATTTAACACAGGTGTGGGCCTCATGGAGGCAAAAAGTATAGTTCTGAACAGCTGTTTTTTTTAATTTAACAGACTGATCGAGTCTGAGCACTTTTTACTTGTATTTTGTCATTACCAACCTTGAGTCATCAAGCAGTGATTTTGAGGAGCATGGAGAGTTTCATCTGCTGGTAAAGGAGGTGTGGAATTATCCTCATCACTTACAGCTGGTATTTTTAAATGTCAGTTATCCAGTTTGATATGCTGTTAGGCACAGTGCTGTGAAAAAGTGTTTGCCCCCTTACAGATTTCTTTTGTTTTTGCTTTTTCTTGCTCACACTTAAATCTTATCAGATCATCAAACTAATTTCAGTATCAGACAAAGATATCCTGCGTTAATTTAAAAAGCAGTTTGTAATTAATGATTTAATTTATTAAGGGAAAACAGCTATCCAAACCAAAGCAATGCAGGCTGCACTTGCCTCAGTTAAAGCTGTAGTCTGTAACCATTTTTTTGTTGTATATGCTAAAATTGTCATTATGATCTGACAGTAGAATAAGATACAGGTCAGCTGAGTAAAAATGTCTGTGGTTCCACCCAGTGGCTGTAAATTGATTTGCAAAAGTACGCTGCTCACTACAACCAATCAGAGCCAAGGGGAGTGTCTGAGAAGTGCCAATCACTCTCCTGCATAAGCTGCTGGCAGCCCCCCTCCCTCAAGCGGGGTGTACTGGCAGTGCCCCCCAGGCGCAGTGCCTACTTTTACCTGGTCAGATACTTTCAAGCCCAAACTGTAAACAATGGCAGAGAACAGACAACAACAACAGAGCCGAAAAATGCCCCACCATTGCCCACATCAAAGAGAAGAAATAAGAAGACTCACGAAGAAAAGCAGTGTAAAAACAAAGAATTGAACCGAGCCTGAGAGAAAGCAATGATAAATATCAGAGCGTCATTTCAGAGGTGGAGGGAGCTTTGGGATTTGTAAGGATTCAAGAGCGACGGAGAGTTAGCGGCTTTTCTGCTGGACAAGTAAGGACCCCAGTTTGATATATGTTTCATTCTACAGTATGTTTTAACCACAAGGCTATGGTAGAAGTGGTCACAGAAGTACTTGCAATAGTGCATATGGCCATACGATGTTGCAGTCGAGCTACATGGCTCGTAGCTTGTATGCTAACTCCGGTGTTTAGCTCTGTCTTTATGGCGACTGGTTAGCAAAACAGTCTTTAGAGTGATCGGGCAGTTATAACATTAGTTTGTCTTCAGTACGCTCTTAAGTGGTTGAATTGGTTTAGAGAAATAACATTACTCATGCTTCAGAAAGACTGTGTAATGATTAGCTGATAACTCTGTCTACCGCGATGTGAGGAATATTCTTTGTTACTCTACAGTGACTTGGCATGAGGCACTCGTCATTGTAATTTAGTTGTAATGGTCAGAAAGAGAACAACTGAGGTTCAAATAATAGTTACAGACTACAACTTTAAGGTCAGTGTTCATGATTCAACAATAAAAAAGAGACTGGGCAAAAATGGCATTCATGGGAGAGTTACAAGGCGAAAATCACTGCTGACCTAAAAGACCACAAAGGCCTGTATCACATTTGCCACAAAACATCTTGATGATCCCTAAGACACTTGGGAAAATATTCTGTGGATTAATGGGACAAAAGTGAAACTTTTTGGAAGGTGTGCATCCTGTTACATCTGGTGTAAAACTAACACAGCATTTCAGAAAAAGGACATCATACCGACAGTCAGACATGGTGGTGATAGTGTCATGGTCTGGGGCTGCTTTGCTGCTTCAGGATTTGGACGACTTGCTGTAATTGATGGAACCATGAATTCTGCTCTCTACCAGAAAATCCTTAACTTGAATATCCGACCATCAGCACATGACCTTAAGGCCAAGCACACTTAGGTTATGCAGCGGGACAATGATCCGAAGCATACCAGAACCAAAATGAAGGTTTTGGAGTGACGTAGTCAAAGTCCAGACTTAAATCTGATTGAGATGCTGTGGCATTACCTCACACAGGCCCCTCATGCTTGAAAACCCCCCAGTGTGGCTGAATTAAAACAATTCTGCAAAAGAAAAGTGGGCAAAAATTCCTCTTCAGTGATGTGAAAGACTCATTGCCAGTTATCAGAAACGCTGGATCGGAGATTTTGCCACCAAGGGTCGAGATTTGATTTAGAAAACTTTTTTCCCTTGATAAATGACATCATCATTTAAAAACTGCTTTTGGTATTTTCTCAGGTTATCTTTGCTTATATTAAAGTTTGTTTGATAGGGGCACTGTTTAGCTCAGTGGGTAGAGTGGGCGTCTCATGTACAGAGGCTCCGTCCTCGCTGCAGTGGACTTGGGTTCCCTGGGTCCCTTTGCTGTGTGTCACTCCCTCTCTCTCTCATCCTGTTGCCTATCAATAAGGCCAAAAAAATTTTTTTGGATGATCTGAAACTTGTAAGTGTGGCAAACAAGCAAAAACAAAGGAAATATGCAAGGGGGCAAATACTTTTTCACAGCACTGTATATTGGAACCACACATCACATTAAAAGGAAGACTACTTATTTCTGTGAACTAGTTCATCCTGAACAGCGGCTGGTAGTATGTCTAAGCGACACATGCACACTACACACCATCACATTAGAAAAGGATGTGAATACAAGCAGCATTTCAATCCTGTTCTGAATGAATACATGACAGACAAAATTTTCAAAGTCAGCATGTGAATATGATCGACAGAACATAAGGTCATAATTATTTTTGTGTGGGAATTTAAGACAAAAGTTTTCAGAATTTTCATTTGACATGGCTGTCATCTTTGGCCTCCTTCTGAAAGTTATAAATCTCCCCCTTTACACGGGAATGTTGGCATTTGGGAAAATGGGGATTATTTCTCACAGAGCTGTGAGGTCACAGCATGTATGCCTGCTGTTGCGGCTCAGCATGCCCAGTGAGATCAGCTTCAGGTCTAAGAGGTCTACCAACCACTCAGGCTTGCTCAGTTCAACAAGACTGTGACCTCTTTTCAACAAATGCCTTACAACAGTCACACTGCTAAGCCAGAGCACATCAGAGTGGTGTGTCCCCATAGTGTGTATCAATTTCTGTGTGACTCAAAAAGATGAAAGAACATATGCAGTCACCTACTGGTTTTGCCGAAGTGTGGAAGAGGTCAGCCAAAACACTTAATATAATGTAAGTAAAACTGAGTGAGTAAAATTTTTTACATCAGCCCAACCACATGATTTCAGTGGTACAAAAGCATTAGGCACAACTCCACCATTTTGAAAACAGTGATAATGTCAAAAGACTAATCATTCATTATATTCTAAATAAGCAAAAGCCTGGCATTGGTGGGCTCTGGTAGCGCTGTCAAACTTTTGGGAACATTCCTGTCCTTATGGGAGTGCTCTCTTTCAGGATGACAGGACCTCCCTCCACAGGTCACAGGGCTCACTAAAGTATTTTATGAAGAGTGCTGTGAACCTAAAAAATCTATCTCAAGGAGCAGTGAAGCTGTTCAAGACGCTTGAGTTGCAACCACACCTTATTTACTGACTGTATGGGTCTTACATTCATTTATCATTCATTTGTGTTTTTATTACTTTGAGCATCATTGTGATTGATGTGTGGCAGCAATGTTGGATCAAACACCAGTGCAGTCTAACATATTTTCAACAGAATGGACATGTTTTTAAGCAATATATCCACTAAGACTCCACTGTGTTTTTTTTTAACCCTGCGATATATGTTGCGATATGAATACTATACGTGAATTTTCATCAGATACACTGCTGCACTGCTGCTATCTTGTGGGCAATTAACCTGCACTGATCTTACCTGTTTTTGTCATACTGAGCTGTGTTTTACCGACATAAATGTTCAAACGAATCTGCTGTGTTGCCTCTAGTTGTGGCAACAGATGCAAGGCACTGTCGACACAGAACACTTGTTTGGTTAGTATCATCCGTCTTGTAGCCGAAATAATTCCAGATAACTGACACTGCTTTTATTTTTGGCACTAAGTCCTCATTTTTGTGATTTTCTCTTGTTTGTTGCTCATTTTTCAATGTTGTTAGCAGCGACTCACTCCATGTGCAGGGGCAGGTCTGCTTCTGCACACTGAATAAGACCTAATGTGACTGGTGGAATGCTGTGCATGCAGAGTCTGCATGCACAGCATGTGTCAGGTTCCCTTGAAATTAGATGAGTTCATTTGCCTCCTACATCGCAGGCTCTGTGATGTGACTATTGCGCACATGTACATCGCAATGATGATGCCCAAAAGATATATTGTGCAGCTCTACTATAGGTCATGTTTTTTCTTGGATTCCATATGCTTGACATCACTGTGAAACTATCAGAGCTGATGCTGAGAAGGTCACTACTGGAGGACGTCTGCGTTCCCAAGATTCAGAGACGAACTTGCTGTTTATTAAATTCCAAAAATCATTTGATTGGTTTGACAGGAGTCAAGTAGAATAACAGTCAAGCAAAACAGACACCTTCAATCAGTATATGAAACAAATACATTTTTTAAATGTTTTATGTTTTTAATTTTACTTCAACCTTCAAGTCTGACTCTGACTAATTTTTTTTCACTACCCATTTTCTCTGTCCTTTCTCACTGACTAATCATTGTAGCACGCACACTTGCTGCTTTAGTCCTGGAATAGTATTTATATCTGTGATAATATGCAGAGCCAAATTAATCAGCTCCACATTTCTCTCAAGAGAGCTGACAATTATCTGGCCTCCATTTTCTAAGTGACTTCTTTTGGTAGAGTCTCATGAGATAGACTGTTAGTTACATTTGTCACCTGCATAATTACAAACATGGTAGTTCTAATATATATTTTTTCTTTTTCTGAAAGATCTTTTCATTTGCCTTTGGATGTCATTCAGTAGTGGGTATTGTACAAGCAGTTCAGGACAAAACAGCCTCCCAATCCCCACTCTGCTCAGATTACAACACATGATAAAAAGAAAGGGGAAAAAAAGAAAGAAAAAAGGGCAGTAGCAGTAGGGACAAAAGAGGACTTTAGAGCAAGACAAAATTGGGGTTAGGTTTAATCTTGAACCCTCTTCTGTGTCTAGTGAGATGTAGGTTGTTGTACTCCAAGAATGAGTTTTAAGGTCTCTTGGAAATATATTTTTGAATCCATCAATGAAGTTTCTCCAATTTAACATAATAGGGATGTCCTTAATCCACTGGTCATGTGAAGGGGGCAAATATAATTAAGTAAGATCAAACATCTGGCCAGGTTGAGAAGGTCAGGGCCTGCTGTATAAAAACAGGGAGGCCGGTGTCTGGTGAAGCGCCTAAAAACAAATATCCCATGGTGGGCACATATGGAAGCGAGCACATGGTTTTACAAATAACTGAGATTCCCTTCTTTTGTTTACAGTCCATACTCAGGAGAGTCGAAGGTTTCATGGGTTTCAACTGTTTCTTGACAAATTCTATAATTTGATTTAAATAAAACACAAGGGTTTACATAAGGGATTGTTCAGTGAAAGTTGCAGTAAAAGATAAAAAAGATAATAGGCACAATGCTATTGTTGAGCCAAGGTTTCCCAGCAGAACATTGCCCAAAACATCACACTGCCTTCACCGGCTTGCCTACTTCCCATAGTGCATCCTGGTACCATGTGTACCAGGTAAGCGACACACACACACACACCCGGCTATCCACGTGATGTAAAAGAAAACATGACTCATCAGACCAGGCCACCTTCTTCCATTGCTTCATGGTCCAGTTTTGACGGTCACGTGCCCATTGCTGGCACTTTAGGCAGTGGACAGGGGTCAGCATGGGCACCCTGACACTCTGACCCGATCACAATTTGGTCCTAGTCAAATTTGCTCAAATCCTGCTTGCCCATTCTTAATATATATATATATATATATATATATATATATATACGGGGTTACAGTCAGGAGGCAATTTATCTGACCGCTAAGACGAGAACCCATGGCAGGCAGGGACAGAAGAGACATGATACGTAAGAGCAGGGAGAGAGAGCAAGAGAGGGAATTGGGCATCAGCAGCTGTTCCCTCATATTACCCATCTGCAAAACAAAGCATTATTTTATACAAAACATGTCTCTGAAAAGAACAACTAGGGTTCAACTTGAAACAATTTAGGCCACTAGTTTAACAGGGATCAAACCTCATTTTGGTCGTGTCTGCAGTTTTTTAGATTACATAAGTAGAAAACTCTGTTTACTGCAGAGATCCCTTTGGGGGAAAGGCCACTCAATTTTCTCTTTTTTTTTTTTTTTTTTGCTTGTTTGTGTCTAATGGCTGTTGCAAATGGGCAGATGGAACTGAAAGATTATTGAAATGTGAAAATATTGCGCAGCTTTGTGCTCTTTAAATGTCTAAACTGTATCATTCCAGGACATCACAGTGTAAACATGCACATGTTTAAATATCTTAAAATAGTTTTGTTCAGTGATAAACTACATGTATACACTGGATCAGCCACAGTGCTGCTATGTGTTAAGAGGCAATTTGATGTAACTCACACTCTAATACAACACCGTGTGATTACACACCTAACAGGAGAAAGGATTACACTGTAATCTGGCCTCAGGTTGCAGTTACATGCATAACTGCACTCTGCTGGACAGTCTTACAAAAAAAAGCAGAAATCTCACAGAGATAATCTTGTAAAAGCAAAAAAAGGCTGTCTTCATGCGTGATATTCAGATGGGAATATGCCAGAGTGGATGCCACAGGGGACTTAGCATAGTGTCGGCTGTTTGGTATTAAGATAGTCTTTATTTTCAAAGTGCTCAACTGGAGATGACCTACATTTGCAGCTCCTCTGGGAATTCTTATATAGTTACCCAAGAGGATACATGGACACACATGCAGATAAGCACAAATGTGTATGTATATATTATTCACTCATGCACTCTCTCACACAGTGTCACACAACAGTACAGTAGATGGTTGGCTCCACTTCCACATGACTGCACATTGTGCTGATAAATACTGGTCCAATGCCCACTGAACTGAATTATCCACCCAGGCTCATTGTACAACTGAATTGTCAACACAGGACTTGAACAGCTTCACTGGCATGGCATTTTAATCTGTTGACTCATACACAGTGTGGTAGATTTGATGAACATGAGTTCTACACCCCAACACAACAGGAAACATCTAGTCTGTGTGAACGGACAACCCACCAGATGACAGAACGTCCGGTGCTGTTTTTTTTTTTTTTTTTAAATTTCTTTATTAGTTCTTCTTCTTGTTGCTAAGAGAACATGTCATCAGCCAAGCAGCATTTAGTCTGCTGCAACAGCGTATACTGTTCCTGTCATTATACACTAATGTAGTTTTTTTTGGTGAGAGTCTCAAGTTTGATTCTATTGGGTGTACTTTTAACAGTGAGTTAGATAAGTTAGTTTTTTCACAACATTTAAAGGGAGTCTGGTACAGTGGCTTAGGAAACTCAATTAAAGCTAGGGTTGGTAAAACTGGAGAAACAAGCAAGATCAAGTTACATTTTGAAAGAACCTTACCAAAAAAATTCCTCCAGACCAACTCCTCCAAAATACATGAATGTGCACTGCCTAAAGACACCAACACTAATTGTCCAATAGCTCTCACTGGCCAGCTGGGAGATGTGTGTTAGCTGGTAGTTTGCTACTTTCTTCAATCTCTTAGCTTCTTCAGTCAAATTAATACGTAAATAAATCACTATGTTAAATTTCAAAATCATATAAACACAAGCAAAGAAGAATGTACAACAATCCAAACAGTTGTGGGTGCATGCCCTACGCCATAGCCTACGGGCTAACCTGACGTACACCTCTCAAGAAATCTAACTATGCATTGTGACGTGGGTTGGTGAAAGGGAAAGGTTATGGTCTGCTTTAGTGGCAGTGACTCGGGTTAGAGATGGCAGGCAACGTGGGGTGTTCTGCATGGTGTATTTATTACAATATACAGACCATACCATGCCAGGTCTCTACAGCATCATATATCTTATGCATACATGCATGGATGAACACAGGCCGAGGATGCTACACCAAACACGCTACAAAATGAAATAAAGCTCAAAACACAGCTGGCGGGGGTTCCCGGACGATGGAGCGAAACCAATAGACGGAACAAAGCAGACGGGTATCTGGGGGAATTAGAATTAGTAGACTCTTTTTTCCGGCATCTCTGTTACTTAACAGCAATGCCCATACTGAAGATTGTGACCTGTAGTTTACCCCTGTAAACACACCACCCTTTTCTATTGATCACTCACAGCAGATAAACAAGGTCTCTACTTTTGCTGGTTTTCAGACCTGGTGCATCAATTCAGCCAAATTTAGCACATAGCAGGCAGTAAGACAGACACTGAAACAATATCAAAACATCCAGTTAATTTTCAGAATAAAACACTCTGTGTCGATGCCAGCACCAACATTTCCAAAAAATCCTTGCAAGCCCACCCTGGTTCTAATCCATCAGTTGGGATACATATGTAATTGCGATCACACGTGATTCTGTAATTACTGCGGGAACTCGGCTGTCTAGAAGTGCTGTTCTATGCTGCACTCAAAACAGAGCCATGCAATGTTGACAGAATAGGAAGCACAGAGCAAAAGTGTAGCTAAGCCGTTCCGCAATGCACATGCAACCAGTATAGTTCCTGAGTTCCATTATACTTCTCCTCCGGAACTGCTTTTCCCTGAGTGTCTCTGGGATATAGAGTGCACAGGCTGGATGTCCAAAGAGCAGGCAGCCCTCCCTGCAGACACTCCACCTGTCCACTCTACAGAATGGTGAGATGAAGGGGAAAGTATAGTTTGCAATCCCCTCATCGTCACCAGCGATGCACACATGTGCACATGAATAAATGCTCACTATAAATCGACCTTAAGGTGTCAGAACTTTATCTTATCATCCAGGTTATATCTGAAGGCATTTTAACAGTTACAATAAATAAAAGGTATGTTTACTTCTCAAATATTTACCATATCATGATCTTTGCCTATTTGTAACAAAAGTGTCTTTGTTGACTAAATTAAGAATGCAGGATGTGAACCTGAAGTTTGGGAGTTCTGTGTTTTGCACCCAGTTCTGCATCACACTGTCTCTTTTAAATACCACTACACTCATTTGTAAATATCATTAAAACCAAAGGAATTTGGAAAATGTGCTTTCTTGCTCAAAGCTAATGCTCAGATTTATACTACACTCTTGTCTGTACTCTGACACTATAGCCAGTAGCTGGTTATCTTAGTTCTCTAAAGCTCAATAATGTGTTAAAATAAATTGCCATTTATGCACTGAACTGTTTATTTGCTGGCAGCAACTTAAAAAAACAACATTTTAATAATACATATTCGTGTGGGCAAAGAAGCCTCATCTTTTTGTATAGACAGACAAACAGACGGATTAGAATCAGAATGCCTTTATTTTCATTGTAAGCTCAGCATACAACGACATGAAAAATACAGGCTAAAATGCATAAACAACAAAGATTAGAGTAGTGAATGCCAACATTACAAAAAAACTGAGAAAGCAGAGTCAGAGGGTTCAATAGTAAAATGCAACTTAAATGAGGTCAGTGTGAGTTAAGAAGCAGAGCAGGCTGATGAGCCATGTAAGCCCAGCTAATCACCTCCTCTCATTTTGCTTCCTCACAGATCCAACTCTCCCACCAGCCCTCTCTCTGATCTTCATTCAGTTGCTGAGGGCACACTTGACATTAGCCATATAACTGTCTCCATATCCACACAAAGAAAAGAGACTGGGAGATTAGCATTCATGTAATACACTCTGAAAAGCCTTGGAATGCCTGCTCAGTGTGATCTCTGATCTGTGTTGCTGTCTGTCCGGTTGCTCTGAATTGTGTGTGCTGTCAGATGAAGCCCAAAAAGTCAGAGTCAGAAACAAACACAACAACACAAAATGCAGGCAGGTTTAAGGGTGTGTCTATAATGACACAGACTGTAGATATTAAAAAGGCTCATTTTTAACAGTAATAGACCATATTCACATGTTGGCAATTTTCCTGTGCACACGCAGGGTGAAATTCTCCAGTGTGTACTGCTGTGTTCCAGACAGTCCTATAAACCTATGGAATCTGACAAATTGTTATAGATATCTTCAGAAACTGAGAAGACAGTAGTGGAATGTGGAAATTGGGAGACACTCCAAGACATATTTTCAGTTAAAAAAACATATTTAATTACCTGTAAGCTTCCATAGACAACAGCTAACATCAGCATTCAACCACATCCTGGCTAATATTCCCATTTGATGGCGTTACAGGATAGGACAGGCGTAAATTAATCCTGACATATCAACACACATCTCTGACACATACGTTTCAACCTTGAAGTGAACTGTGCTGCATGTAATCAAATTGTAGCCTAATTTTAACCAGGAAGTTTAGCTAATATTATACCAAATATGTTGCTCTTCTCTATACTCTACTACTATATGTTGCACGTCGTCCCTCCAGGTTTTTTGCTATCCATCACCCTTTCAGCTGCTGTTCAATCAGGAAGCAGTGAAATGATAACAATATGTCAGATTCTCCAAGTTAATAAAATGTTCAACCTGGAACCCAGCAGCATAACTTTATCCCAGAATCTGAGCTTCCCATCCTGAGATCTCCAGTCACCATTTTTCTGTGATGCTAGCTAATGAGGTCATGAAAGATTGGACATTATGCATCTCCACTGTTTTCTCTTTGAGCTTGGTGAAAAAAAGTCAGCTTGATTGATTGATTTTCAGATGTGTTGGAGGTGATTTCAGTTTTTCTGACACGAGAAACATGAATATGTAACAGTATTATGATATTGTTGACAAAGCTATCACTTAAAAACATCCTTGTTTTTAAGAGATATCAGCTACAAGTAATGGAGCCTCAAATCCCTTACCAGGATCTACACAAAGCTGCATTTCAAGTGTTAATAGTATGCATCAAATGAAACATCTGGCTCGTGATGGGTACTTACCCGCAGATGGAAGTGGCAAAGAGGCTGACTTTGTCCTGACATTGATGCTGGTGGTCCTGCAGACCAGTTGAGCTGATGGCTTTTAGCCAAGCCTGAGATAAATGTATCTGATCAGTGAAGAGGCCAGGAAGTGGAGCTTTTACAGATGGCATTGTACAAGGTCATGACCCATACTGGGAGACTGGTGCGAATTAAAGAAGGAAAAGAGTTTTGCATAATTTAATGCAAATTTGCTAATTTAAGTAGATGGCCCATAAAGGTATAGCCTGTATGTATATGATATGTGAAGACAACAAGCTCACTCTCTTGTGTGAGAGCTGGGCAGAAGTTTTCACAGACTGCTGAAGGCATATGAGAAAAGACACAATGTGAAGTGATACTTCAGGTATCCAGGCTCAAGGACATTAGGAGGCGGGGAGAAGCACTGCTGCGACTGAGAGCTGAGAATACTTCATGTAGTTCAGAGAACTGAGGCCTGTGCCACTGAGCAAGTTCAACATCACTGCCACAATAAGCACACTGAGCAGTAACACAAAGGTGGTCCAATGCTAGCCATGAATGTGATCATCTAATTGACAACAAATCATTAACTGTGTGAATGCTTAAATGAATAGACTTAGAATATCACTGTGCCATCTTAAGGGTACACTTAGATCTGACTATAATTATATTTGTGGGTAGCATTTATAATTACTGCACTGTAATAACATACTAATAGTGTGGTAATAGTTTGGTAATAATGAAGTAACAGTTAGATAACACCATCTAATTACCTAATGTAGAATAGAATAGAATAGAATAGAATTACTTTATTGATCCCAGACTGTGAAATTATTTTGTCACAGCAGCAGTGGGTCCACAAAAAAGAAAGAAAAAGGAAAAACACACTGTACATAACAGAAATAGAAAGCAAGATATATACAATGTATATACACAGTGCAAACTATACTATAAACAATAGAGGTCAGAGATTTCTCTGTCTGGCAGAGGTGGGAGAGTTGCTGTATGAAGTGATGGCTTGTGGCAGGAAAGATTTCCTGTATCTGTATCAGCGAAGCTGAAGCAGCCTTTTGGAGAAGGTGCTCCACTGTCTGACCAGTGTGAGGTGGAGAGGGTGGAGAGGATTATCCATGATGGATAACAGTTTTTTTTAGCGTCCTCCTCTCCATCACAGCCTCCAGAGTGTCCTGTTTGCAGCCAATCACAGAGCCAGCCTTCTTAATGAGTTTATTGAGTCTCTTGGTGTTGCTGGTTCCGATGCTGCTCCCTCAACAAACCACAGCAAATGTAAGTTATAACCAGATAACAGTGCATATTCCAAACAGACATACCCATTGTTAATACCAAGGTATCATCTGGTTATTACTTTGGTAATTACATGGTGTTACCTAACTATTACCACACTGCTAGTGTGTTATTAATGTGCTGTAATGTAAAGTGTTCTTTTAATGACAAGTGTATGGCAGTATTAGCTTTTTCTCCTTCCAGACATTCTCCCCATTCGTGCTGCTTCACCTGACTTTCTAATTTTGCATATTACAACTTACAGTAGAGGTCTCTGCCTAACAAGTAATGTAAATATGGGTTCTAAGAAGTTGCTTTTGCAGTTGACCTATATGGTTGTTTTTTTCTGATGAGGACAGGCTTCCTTTGACATACAAGCAGCCAAGCAGTTTCTCAACGCTTAACATGTCAGTCAAAGGCGCTGACTTCTGAGAGGAAGAGCTAAAGATCCCCCTCTCAAAAGAAGCCCCAGTGAATGTTTAGCATTTTGCTGATGCATCAGAATCCAAGTGATGAGCTGCCCTGACCCTGTCCAAAAGCAACCCGCATATTTTGCTGAAACACTTGAATTACGACAAGCCAGCTCTGTCTGGAGACAAGCAAAGAGAGAAGCAATGGGTTCACCACTGAGGAAGACTGATTTAACAGACGGGAGGGACTCCACTCTCTCCTCCCTGTAACTCTAAAGGTTAAAAACCACCTTCTGTGAGGATAATCCTCATATTTCGTGTTTAGCCCTTAGGCACCCTCACAGCTAACACTCAAAACTGTTTTCAAGTTTCAGAGTTACAGAAAGATGGAGGAGGCTGACAGATGTGAAGTTTGATGTATCCACAGAGAAGGGATCTTGGTGATTACAGCACTCTAATCCTGTCAACTACAAATTATGATATATTGACAACTTGAAGAACAGTTCACATTAAGACTAGATCATACAATGGATTTGAGGAAACAGTTTAGTACTGTGTGAATATAATTGTGCGAAGGCATGGTCCAGGCATGGCTCACAGACAGTTCAGTCAGTAAAGACTCGTAGATTTTTGAGTGAGGATTTATCGCCATGTGTGCAAAAGTGAGGGAGAAAGTCTTTGGCGGTTAGACTCCATTGTGATGAGGTAACGGGAGGTGATGAAGCTGTGCGTAGAATAGGAAACCCCCCGATAAAGTCTAGACACTGGTGGTGGGGGTGATGGAGGAGGAAGGATCCTGGAGATCTGATGATGGGGGAATCTGTTGAGTTGAACCTAGCTACTGGATGAAGAGCTAGAGGAGGAAGAGGTGGAGGACGCTACATGAATGCCTGCAACGACAGCTGACAACAGAGAGGAGCGTGGTTTTAAGTTTGACAGTAGAGACATGATTGGCTGGTTGAACTAAGCTGAGCATCATTTGTTACAGTTGGCTGTCTTGATTTCACTCCAATTTTTCCCGAGTATCAGGATCAGTACAGGTATCTCAATCTGAGAGACTGTAACAGCCATGCTCCTGATGCTGCTGCAAGCCTTTTACTGCTTTTACTGCTCAGTTTTTGAAGTCATCCGTTGAAAGCACCAAATAACAACAAACAGCACAATACAGCTGGATATTATACCTTGAAAATGTTCCAAAACCAAATGTTTCCCATGTGCAAAGTACATCACTTGTGTGAGGCATGTGTTCCATTGATTTCACCCATGTTGAATCTTAAATGTGAACATTTCATACCGGAGTGAAGACAGATAGCAGATTAAACTCAGATGTATCACCACAAGTTTTATATTTGCATGTTTGTTTTGTCATTCACCAGCAAGTTAAAATGTGTCAGTTAGACTGTAGGAGAACAAACATCTTTCTTCACTTATTAGAAACTTTTTGCTCTTCATGGTCTGTTTAAGACACATGACGCAGATCATTTCCTGAGAGTCAGGTTTCATATGTTACATCATTTCAGTTTCCCTGAAACATTTAGCCTAATAATAGCTTCTGGTGTCCAAAAAACACCATTAACACATTCTGGGTTGTTAAATGGTGATTCATATATAAAGACATTCTGCTAGGTGAGATGGATCCTGCGCCTCTGAGCAGGACACATTACACACTTTTGATACAGACTGTTATTTATGCTCAGGTGTTCAACAGGAAACATAACTTTAAGGTTGTGGGTTCACAAATAAATCCAGAAGAAGTTTGACGTATACGGAAGCTTCGTTTGAATGAAGGATATCAGCAGTTTAATGTATTGACCTCCAGAGGATCCCCATTTTTTTTAACCTTGTATTGTCATTTCCTATGAGTTCAGTTTGCTACGATGGGTCAACGTAGTTTGACAAAACAGGGGCTCCAAACAACATCTAGCATAGGGCCCCCAAAAAGACAGAAATGGCCCTGGATGGACCATCATGACTAATACCTAAAATACAAGCCTTTGGGCGCAATGTTATGATCTGGGGTTGATTCAGTTGGTCAGGTCTAGGTTCAGCAACATTATGTACCCAAAAATTATCATTAATGAAAATAAGCGCATTACTGAAGAAATCATTACACAACCTGCACTGTAAGAAACAATAAAAGTGTGTCTTTTAAGTGTCCATTAATAGAACTGTGTGCAGTTCCACATGTGGCACATCAGTTTATGTGATTATTTAAATCTCTCAGTGACTCTGTGTTGTAACTGATAGAATATATAGATCATAGCATTTTGTGGGGCTCTGTGCAGACACAAATTCATCCGACGTCTCTACAGCTGTTAAAGTGGGCTGACAGCTGATCCAGCTGTGATCAGCTGCAGCCGTCATCAGAAATGAACATCGCTTCACTTGAAACTGCAGAGAAAATGATGTCTCATTTCTCTTAAAACACATTTCCTCGTCTCCTCTCTCCTCCTGCTGTTTCCTCGTGCCTCTCCATGAATCCTCAGTGGGAGGGACTGAGACACAAGGAGAGGTGCAAGTGAGGGAAATGTGGATGCAATTTAGGTTCAATTGGATGCGCCCCCTGAGATGGCAGCTTTATGACAGCTCATCTGAGCACACAGGAGCATCATACTCTACCACAGCCAATGAGTGATCATGTAGACAAATGATCTTTCTCCTCTCTCCTGAGCCTCTATATTTTGCCAGCCTCCAGATGATTGATACATTCTGTAGCCAGTGACATTTCCAGTCCAGAAAAATATGGTTTATATCTGCTTTTAAAGCCCTCAATTTGAAAATATAGAAGTTTGTGTAGTTTTATGCGTTTTGATGACTGCAGAATGAATTACAACCAACCACTGAACTGAGCTCAGTCTTATTATTCTATGCTGGATGTTGTTATTGAAGTTGTTATTTTCAGGATATTGCTCATGCTCAAAATCCCAGCTGAGACTGTCTTATTATTGTTGATATTTTGAGACCTGAGGTTGAGTGCTGTACAAACTCTTTCAACTCTTCAGTTAAAGGGGTAGCACAGGTGTACGGACACACAGCTACAGTTTGAATATTTATATTGACTCTTTAGTTTTTTATGGTTGAGGTCAATGTATTCCTACTTTACCAAAGATAGGGGCCAGGGACATCATCACCAGTACATTAAATTGCAGACTGTTATGTATTTATCAGCAAAAACAATTGTCTGGCTAGCTGCTTTGTTACTGAGACATCAGCAAACTAGTAGCCTAAAGTTGCGAAAAGGACTGTAATACATTGAAATGAAGTGTTCCTCTGAAAATCCTCTGTTTGATGTTGTTGTTGTCATGTATGCTTCAACACTCCACCAGAAACAATACTTTTTGTTTCAATGTAGCTTAACGGGACCACAGTTCACATTTTTCTATGACCATGTGTTGTTGAATGGTAAATGAATTAATAACAACAAATAAACCTTAAACCTTGAGCTCTTTTAGTGTACCGTGCACAGTGCTGTAGAGAACTGGCTTACCACATATGAAACTGGGTTTCAGAGTCAGAGAGCTTTTACATTTGTTCTTTTCAGTGGTGACAATTCAAATGTGTTAATATGTGTGTGTGGTAGTGAGAGCCAGAGACAGTGTCTTGCAGCTGTATGTGGCTGTGTATGTTTTTCTTGCTGTTTTCTTCCTAGCTGGGCATTGATATTCAGATATAGATCAGCAGCTAGATGCAAAGCTAACAAGCTGGTTTATTCCCCCCTCAGGGTGCATGTTATTTCTGAACACACAAGCGCAAATAAATGTCATTTCATGTATATTTTTGAATTTTCTGCTGCCACCGGCTAAATAAGAATGCAGATATGGATAAAATGAAATTTCTGGTTTACACCACAGTATGGAATAAGAAAGAAATGAGTGTTAGTCTTAGTGAAAGCTCCTCCAATGGACCTGCAAAGGACAGATTCAAAGCAGTTTGAAAGTAACAAAGGCTTTCAGAATCAGAATCAGAAATCCTTTAATGTCCCGCAGATGGGGAAATTTGTTTGTTGCAGCAGCCTTTGGGATGTTTCACACTACAGAATATAGCCAACTACATTTCAATTGAACCAGAGTAAAAATTGTGAATCAGCCTTTTAAAACACTACTGTGTTTAATAAAGTTTTCTCATTACACTTTTGAATTAGACCAGGTCTAGATCATACTGAGGTTTTAAAATGTAAAGTATCGGTTCTCCCAAAATGTATTTCATTGAAACAGCAATGGCAAATTAAATTGAATTAAACACCGACCTTGTGATTTGGAATGGCAGTGATTTTGGAAGTCAGCTGCAATAAGCAGGTAATTCAATCCATACAGTTTAAAATTCTTTATTAAAAACTTTGTTTTTCCTCCTTCTTATTTTTTCTGTCTTTATAGTTTCATCTTGCATCACCACCTATAAGAAAACTCCTCCACCAGTGCCACCCCGGACCTCCACCTGCTCAACAGCCTCCAAGCCCTACATCTCGATCACAGCACAGAGCAGCACAGAGTCAGCACAGGTACTGCACAAAGACTAATCTGCCCATCATGTAGTTGTAGATCATCAGAACATCTGTTGGTTAAATTATGTCCCCAGTGGGTAAAACTACCCTTAGAACTTATAACTCAGGGCTGGAGGTTCAGACATCAGCTCCAAGAGATGCGTGTCCTTTTCCAAAAATACAAAGACGAGAAAATTCTAAGTGCTGTATCATGGACAAATGGACGTGTTTCTTTGTTTTGTTTTGTTTTTTTTTCTTAATTTATATTTTTGCGATGTTTCACCACTCATCCAAGGGGTTTCTTCAGTTCCAACTAACTGGAGGGGAGTTGCAGGCTTTTAAACTCTGTGTGGGAGTGTTCTTATAGTTCAAAGATGGTTGTTCCAGTTTGACATAGATGGATTACAAGATGTTCACATTGTTGTCCTCAAAGGAATGACTTTTCTCATCAGATGGAAGTGGACAGCAGAGTCGTGACCTGAGGAGTTGACCCTCCTGTGTTGTATCGTTCATTTATGGCAAGCTAGCTCTTAAAAACAAACAAGCTAGCTCTTAAAAAATCCTCTCTCTTATGAATGTAAAGTTTCCAGTTTTCAAAGTACAGTTCATTCTCACAGAGTTTATTACACTGCTATGTTGCGAATAATGCGATTTTGTCTTGAAAGCAATGTTCCATTTCTGAAATTGACCAGGATGCATACATGGAAGAGGAGGGACCGAGAGGTGACATGACCATCCAATCAGGGCTCAGTAACTCAACAGAAAGCATTGACAGCATGAAGGCATTGACAGCTGCCATAGAAGCTGCTAATGCACAGGTTAATGCTTTTTTCATTCCTTTTTTTAATTGTGAAGTGTATTGTCAATGGACAGATCAACATTTGCTTTGTGCCACCCAAAAATATTTCTATTTATATGAATATGTTTTATTGTTTTTATGAATATTGTAATCATAATGGACTTAATGTTTGGACCTGTGTAGGTCCATGGGCCTGCCAGCCAACATGTCAGTAACAGCACCATGACAGTCAGCACCCCTACCCCAATTTTGACAAGGAGGCCCGTTGTTGAGGACCACCGGGATGATTACAGGAAAGAAGCACTCAGGAAGGGCAAATGTCTCTCCATAGGCATCCAGGTAATTATAAGACAGCTGTGGAGATCAAGAGAAACAAAAGAAGCAATGAGTTTCTTTTACAGTTTAATTTACATTTAACCCCAATTTGCTCCTGCCAACCGTCAGAGAAGAAATCTGGGCAGAGAACTTGGTCGGTCCCGAAGGTCCGACCAGATTATCTGGTAATGTGAGCAGGGTACAGATCTCGTGTTAAACCTCTGAAGTGCTCCAGATATTAGGGCCTAATGTTGCTTACCAATAAATATCAAACATGTTTGATATCGAGGATTCAAAATCTGAGTGGCTGCGATGGTCATCACGTCAGTAGTTTCACAATAACCAGTGAGAGAGATATCCTTCATATTCAGACTAATGTTAGCTAGCATACTACTGTTGACAGATAATAAAATCAACAACACCTCCTGTTCTCACTGAACAGTAGACAACCCATATTGCCAGTGTTTGACCGACCATTTTATCATCCAGACTCGTTTCTTTGCTTTTCCTTTTTTTCTCTCTGAAAACTTTTAACGTTACTAGAGCAAGTTGTCCATTTGTTCACATTTGAGATCACATTAGAGAAATGGCATAACAATCTTAATAATATCCCCATTTGCATAACCCAATTTCACTGTCCTATAGTATGAGCCCAGCTTTAGACATTAAGTATATATGTTCCTGCTTATGAACTTCTACTTACAAGTCACTATTCCCTCCCCAAATCAAGAATACTTTGAAAAAGCAACACCTGGTGTTCACATGCACTCATCATTGAAAAAGTCAATCCTCAAAAAATTATAACCCCTGACCGTGAAATTAACAACATTGATCATTGATGAGTCCAAATGGACCAGGAAACAGGCCAGATGGATGCTGGTACTTTGTCCAACACTTTATCAAATAGTAGCCTTCAGTGTAAACCTGAAGCGAGAAATGGGCTCAAAGAAGACCAGAGGAAGAGAAGTGCAGAGTCTAGTTCCTAAAAAGTATAAAAAGGTGTGGTGAGAATATGATTAAACTCTTGCCCCTCCAAAGCAGCGCACGTGTGGCTAGTATGATCCTTCAACTATATGACTGATGCAGATCAGTCAGTGCTGCCCTTCATATGATGTATTTGTTAGATTTAATCATGTACTTGCAATTGCCGCTCGCATCTCCACTTTAGACATACAGAAGCCAAACACAGTTTTTGATATTCCATACTTTGATTTTATTATTTGTCATGATTATGACAGATTTATACTGTCTCTTGCAGGTGGATGGACCAGAGGAGATTCCGGATCCAGAGGACCCATCCAAGTTCACCTCTGTAGGGGTGCAAGTGGAGGATGACAGAGGGTGAGGCATACTTGTGTCTTTATTCGTCATCTTTTCTTTTTCTTTTGTGACCTCTAACACTATATATACTTTAGCATTTGATATATAGAACACACAAACAAGGCTGGACATTTGGTTTTTGAGGACGCAAAAAAAACCACATATCTGTGAATGTAGCTACTGTAGCACATCTAAAGAATTACCATTCTTGCAGTGAATGGGCGTTCAGTTTGAATGTTGACCCTCGTGTTCTGCTGTAGGACTGTATTGAAGCGTGTTTCATCCATGCAAGACTTTGCCCAGTAGTAACTGGATGCAGTGAAAGACATCAATGTGTCTGCGCGTCACTGTTAACCTGTTCTTCGGTAGCTTGTTGCAGCATGCTAAACAAAACATCCTCCAGCTCCTCCTGGGAGATATGAAGAAATCCACAAGTAACTTGAAATATATAGTGTATAGCTTCGTCTTTACGCTCAGCTCTCCTTTCACCACAGTGGTCCAATGTAAGATCAGTATAAACACCTGTTGATGTTGCACCAATCTGCCTTTCAAACTCATGCTCTGTTGTACCCTCACTTGTGAGCAAGACCTTGAAATATTTGCCCTAACTGGGTAACAACTCACTCCCAACCTAGTAGGAGCAGTACCCATGGTGCACCTTGAGACCCTATCCATGCAGATTTCAGAAACAAAAGATAACTAGATGATCCAGCAGCAACAGAAATGGACACAGCTCTCACTCAATTTATGTGCGGACTGAATGGTTCAAAGTGGCAGCCATGAGAAACCATACTCCTGCAGCGGCCTGGACAGGGGTATAGACTGAAAGATGGACAAATAACTTTATGAATCCCCAAGGGGAAAATAGGTTATCACAGCAGTGGGTACATTAAGTACAAATGCAATCAAAATACAAGGGCAAATATAGAAACAATGAAGTGCTATATGCAATAAACTGCTTAAGTAGTTTAAAAAAAATGCTGAGGTATGGTTGAGTAGAGATAAGATGGTTTAGGCGTTAACTCTGCATCCTCCACAGAGTACATGCTGATTGGATTCAGTACTTCAGAGTGTTCTTTCCACTTCCTGATAGTATCACCAGTCAGGGTCCACAGTTGTCTGCTAGGATGTTCAGAGGACCCCAGCCAGACTTTGAGAGGGCCAACATCACTGAAATATGAGTTTGCTACTAATAAATCCTTCGATTCTCATCTTGAAATTGTTGTGTGGAAGCAAAGAAAACAAATCTTGGTGTGAAATATTTACTGTTCGTCTTCCCCTTCAGGTATCGTCGGTTCCAGCGCTCCAACAGTGTGACAGCAGCTGTACAGGTAAGCTCCCACCGCTGCTGTTTGATATCAAGTGACTCAGCTCAAATTATTGCCTCTTCCATGGCACTTAAGTCTTTTCCGTGTCTGTTTACTGTTTATTAATGGCCGAAAGATTCGAAAGGAGATTTTTATAGGTCCAGTGTGGAGCATTTAGTGACAGAATTGGAATATCATATTCATTCATTCAAATTCCCATTAATGTATAATCACCTAAAACTAAGAATTACATTTTTTTGCTTAGAATGAACCTTTATTTACAGATTGAGTGAGTCCTCTTTCACATTGTCTGCCATGTTGTACCACCATGTTTCCACAATAGCCCGGAACGGACAAACAGCAAACCAACAGTCACCTATTCTACAGAGCGTCTTAAAGGGATAGTTTGTGTTTTTTGAAGTAGGGTCATATAAAGTACATATCTATAGTTAGTCTATTCCCTACCGTAATCACCGATCAGTGCAGCTTCAGTTTGGAGAAGTAGAGATTTTTGGGCCAAAAGAACAAGAACAACATCACAGTGAAATGCAAGTTGTGCCTAGAGGAGAAGTGCTTGTTGTCTTGTTTCCACTGAAACCTCCACCTCTGCCCAGATCACTGGCAGATTGTTAGCAGAATAAAAATGTAAATGTTATATTGCATCTGTCATTCCTATTATTAGGTTGCAGACTTACCAATTGTGGGCTGTAAAGAGGGCTACAAAATGACAGTAGAGTTAATACATTCAAAGGTACATCTACAATAACCGTCTGGAAAATATAACCCACACGCACAACAAGTTGCAAAGAGGTTTTGCTTTAATCTTTGGTGACTCCAAACTACTCTAACATGATACTCTTCTAAGCAGTAACGTAACAAATTACTTTTTCAAGGCAGTTATCTTGTAATGAGTTATTTTTAAAAGTAATGTTAACTAACACTAGCCATCAGAGCGGCAGTTATAATGCACTACCTGATCAGAATAGATAGTCTGCTTGGATCAATTTGACTATTGAACACAGTGACCCACAGCAGTGCAATGGAATTCTACCCAATCTAATTAAACGGAATATAATTCGGAAGCGATGTAAACTTTCCAAAAAAAAATCTGCTCATTTAATCAGTTACTGAGAATTATTTATTAATCCTTTCAGGCAGATCTGGACATGCCGGACATGCTGGACACCCCTCTAGACTCCCCGGACACTGACATGGAAGTCCTGTCATCTGGTGCCCTCTCTCGGCAATATTCTCGCGATGCCACCACCTCCACCGTCAGCATCCAGGGCTCAGGGAACCACTACCACGCCTGTGCCTCTGATGAATATGAGGATGTAGGCTTTGACCCGTCCATCCTCCCCCCTCCAGATCCCTGGATAGACAGTGTATCAGATGACCCACTTGATGTCAACTTCAACAGCTCTTCTATTTTGGAGGTAAGTGGGAGCTGATTCATTGACAGGTCTGAAGACTGTCAACAGCGTTCATTTCTTACAATTACAGTCATCATGCCAGAAATACTCACTTATTAACACCACTCAGTTTTTACTTTTTCATACAGCTAAGTTCTTGTTGAAGCTGCATTAATTAATATTCTGAATTTATAATGGTCAGTTCATCTCTATAGAGCGTTTTAAGCCTCTTTGAACACAATCAACCCAATTCTTACAATATATGGATCATTTACAATCAAAGCTTTAGCAATTTCTTTTCAATATCACAATTAATCATCATTAAATGATGATATGAGGCTTAACAAATTTCAATACTTAAAACAAATTGTGAAAAGTATACTGAGTGGTACAAGCGCAAACAAAAAGCTGAAGTTACAAAGAAGTTACGCTGCATGTGCAGCTATTTTAAAGGACTGTGGTACAAGGTAAAGCACTGAGGTGGAAAAGTAAAGGCAGAGCTTCCTTAGTTGGGATTGGGTCTATCAGACGTGTTGATGGTTTAGATAAAGAAATTATTGAAGGAAGTTGGTGAAGGTCAGTGGTAGAAAAGAATTATATATCTATATATACTGATATAGAACTGATATCGAACTGATATAACATCAATCACTACAAGTAACGTAGCATTAACTTTTAAGGCATATGTGATGTTTATCATATGTTTTTGTCATTGTAATGAACAGACAAACTACCTCTGCAGGTGTGTCTCTACATGTTGTGAACATCCGATTGTTTGAATGGCAGGTGGTGCAGCGGTCAGTGTGTCAGAGAGATGGACGCTGGTTTCTGAAGCTGCTGCAGGCAGAGACTGACCGACTGGAGGGATGGTGTCGACAGATGGAGCTCGACCAGCGGGAGAATGCCCTGCCTGAAGATAGTATGTATTTGTGTGTGTGTGTGTGTGTGTGTGTATCATGTGTAGGTTCTACGGATGTGTGTTGCGATGTAGGAAAGGTACCATTTAATTACCTCTACACATCTAAAATTATAAGTCCTATTAAAATGTGTTGTGTCTTTAGCTGCTTCATCAAGTCACCTTCTGCAGAATAGGATAAGGGCCAATATACATACTACACACTATACATATATAGGATACGGGGCACTAAACCTTTTGTCAGTTATGTTGTCATGTGTTAAAGACAAATCATGCGCCAAGACCAACCACAGATCATGGATTATATATCAGCACAATATTTAGATGCTGTGTCCTTGGTAAGCAAGAAAACAACATGTGCTGTAACAGTTGTGTGCACTTTCTCAAGAACAGATTGTCTGTGTCTGTGCTTATAGTCCTCGGAAAGATGAGGAGTGCTATAGGAAGTGCTCAGCTCCTGATATCCCAGAAGTTCCAACAGTTCAGGGAGCTGTGTGAGGAGAATCTGGTGAGTCTGGAACACCCTCACTCATTTCTTTTTCCAGATGCCTACTTTGATAATCAGTTTTTTGACCCTCTAGATATCAAACACAAATGCCCAGTCCCACTACACCCTCGCCCCTACCACTGGCAGCTTCAATCAAATTGTGGGTGACAGTGGTTGTTCAGTATGGCTGCTTACACAGACCTGTGTTTGTTACACTAATAGAATGAACTGTTCACAGAAATTTATATGAAAGTATAAGAAGTTTTATTTCACGCGTATTTGTAGTAAAAGAATGTGATAATGCAACTGGGGGATAGTGAATATATGGATAAATAAACACAAACAGTAGAAATGATTTCTGTCTCTGCCATTTTAACAACTTGAATGAATGAATGAATTTGCATAGAACCAAATGAAACAGGTGGCTGGAAATTACAAATAGCTCCTCTATTATCAGTGCAGAATGGCAGGTAAGTAGCACGGGTTGCTAATTTTAGCCTATAAAGCACCACTAGTTGTCATGTAATGAAGTAGTGCTCTTTTTTATTTGATGACTTGATATGTACAAGGATTGGCATGGTAAAACAAGGGAAATCACCACAGCAGAAGTTGGCATATTAGAAATGTCTTGTCGCATCATAAGCACAATCAACAGCTGATGACGTACGAGGGTCTTGAACAATAGTCCCATTTCATTGGGACATAAAAGATTTTATTGACTCTGTACTGAGGGACAAGGGGGCACTAAATCTTTATAAATATCTCAGCCATGCTAGCTGATGGCTTTGTTAGACTGTCGGTAGGTCAGCCCAGACTGTCATATCTCCATAACTGCTGGATGGTTGGATGGAATTTGTTACAGATATTCATGATCCCTAGAGGGTACTGGTGTAGCAGATCTTCATTCACTGAAGTTAATTAAAACAGTTTCCCCAGTTGCATATTGGGTGAATAGCTCTTTAGCTATCTGAGGACATTAAAACATACTGAGCAGCAATATGAAATATACCCTTCAGGGGGCTAAGATAAAGTTGACAAAACTTCTCACTTTTAATACACCAGTAATTAGATACACATATCATGTTTTGTATTTTATATTATTTTGCTAACATGTTTTTGCTGCTCTCCAAACAAAGCTGAAGGTGACCGAATATATAAAGCTAATTTCATTCATTTTTCTGCTACCTGGATTTTTTTCTCTCTCCACCTGTCTCTACTGTAATAGAACCCCAACGCCCACCCTCGACCTGTTTCCTCAGACCTGGCTGGATTTTGGGATATGCTTCAGCTTTCAATCGAGAACATAAGCCTCAAATTTGATGAGCTTCACCAGCTCAGAGCCAACAACTGGAGACCCTTGGATCCACCTGAGAGAAAGGTACAAACACAAGCATCCAGTATGACGCATGGCTGACTGCTTGACCATGATCTGAAAGGAACTTAGGCCAGAGGATACTCAATTTTGGGGGACGATGCCAGCTCAACAAGAATGTATCTTTCCTGACCCAACATTTTCTAGCAACAAAGTGTCACAAAATTAGGATTAAGTTTTGTACCTTGATTGCTGCTACATCCAGAAAGCATATCAGAGAGTTGCAAAATCTGTGTGCCTTTCTGTTTTTAATCTGATGGTATTTCTGGTCCTCAGGCTTTCTTTCAGATCAACAACCATACTCATGGACAGGTACTGATGTTTTATATAGGTCCCACCCTAATGACATGTGTGTTGGTGTTCAGACAATAATCTTCCACCACTAGGGTGGGAACAATCATGATGCCATTAGTGACTTAAAACTTAAGATAAGATACAGCAAATGAAATTACTTCAAAAGTAAAAAGAAACATTCTTACCACATGTTAAGATTCAAATGTAACGCATAATTTTGTAAATGCCCTCCCACATCTGATGCAATCAGAATACATCATAACATGACAGAATAACTATGCCTTATAATAATCAGCCAAAGACATATCCTGTGCAGTTCGTGTGGATACCACACTGGTTTCTATATGCCAGCTTGATGTCCATAGCTGTCTTTTTGCTGTATTTTCAAAGAGTAATTCAGCTGGATGAAGCAAGTGATTTTATTTTAATTGCTGATGACTGGTGACCAGTTTGACATACCTCTAATCATAGTCTGACACAAATTGACAAACTGACAAACAATTGTTTAACTTAACACATGTCCTTTGCACTCTAAAGCTCTTTATTAGCCAATAATTAGATTGCAGTTGCACCTGCTGTTACTGGAAGTTTACTGTTTGACATGCAATAGTGACAGCAGTCATTGTGACAGATCCAATCTGTGCACAGTTTCCTGACTCTGCCTTTAAACGGGGGTTTGGTGGTGAATTAATGTTGTAAGGAAACAAAAATAGACACACTCAATTTATACCTACATGACCACGAAGGAAGCAAAAAGTCTTTTTTTTAATCTTACATTATCACCTCCTGTCATGGTAGAGTTCATGCATGCTTGTCTGGCTTGGTCTCTATGGTGTTACAGATACTCTTGCTTCTGCATATCTATAAGTGTATCTGTGAGTCTCTTTCAGATGTCTTCTGCCTGCTCTCTTTTGGCAGTATCTGTTGTGGCTTTGCATCATTGTGAATACTGACTCTGCTGGCCTCCTCATTTGCTCTCATTGTTGTCTTTGTTCTTTCTTGTGCTTTTTTTGTGTTAACAGTGAAGGCGCTTGCAAAAAGCCACGCATCAATCAGCATAACTGCAATGCCAACAACACCACAGGGCCTTGACACCTCTGGGCCTCCATGGATCCATCATGTCTGTCTTTCCATCCATCACTCCATGCTTCCTTCTGGCCTTCCTTCCTTCCTTCCTTTCTGCTTTCCTTCTTTCTGACGCCTGCAGCCGCCTTAATATGTGTGGCTTTTTGTTGTGTGTGTCGTAGCCATCAGTGTAAAGATAGAGAATGTTTCTTCTCCACAGATACATTTTTCAGCATTGGCACAGTTCACACAGAGCAGGGGAGATACAATCAGAGAGATTTACATTAACACTGAAACAAACAAATTGGAAGAAAAATAAAACCCAAATATGTCAAACTAGTGATTAAAAAAAGTTATTGATGCATTTGAAAGCTTCAGATTGTTTAAGGTCATGTCACACACAAACACGTTTGACAGTAATGTACAGTAGATTGCATATTAGCATACACTGATGTTGTTTAGCAGAGAAAATGGAAACAATCCTCTTGGAAAACAAATGTGTGAATCAACACTTGTTGTGAAAGTTTCCAAAATAAGAGCATGTGAAGTAGCTGCAGTGTCACTGAAACAGTGTGTGATTCGATATGTTATGTTGTAAGAAATCATGGAAGATGATCAAAAAATAATAATGCAGAATGTCAAATTCAGCTTACCACCTCTTTACTTAGAGTGTGCATGGTCATGTACAAGTGCACAGGCATACATTGAAACAAAGGCTAACTGGGTATCACTTTGTAATAACCATCAGTAATAAATGGTGAGATTGTAGTTTACTATGAAATACTTTATAAACTAATTGTCAGCTGTTGAAAATGTTTGTTAAAATATTGGTTGCAACTTCCCAATAAACAATGTATTTAGAAATGGTGCAACTTTAGATTTACTGTTTATTAATGATGGTTATTATATGTTACCATCTAGTGCATTAAAGGTGGCAGTACCAATGGGCCTCACAGATATATGCACACATGCACACACACGCACACACACACACACACACAGAAATATAGGTCTGTCTTTTTCCTGAAATGTTCTCCCCTCCCTCCCCTCACCGTCCTCTCCCACCAGGAGAGGCGTCTTCCACCTCCAGTGCCAAAAAAGCCACCCAAGGGCCCCCACCACCACCCGCCTCTGGCCAGAGATCGTTCACTGGAGAGCTCAGAGAAACAGCGGCAGGAGGCCAGGAAGCGCCTGATGGCTGCCAAAAGAGCTGCGTCCGTACGGCAAAACTCAGCCACGGAGAGCGCTGACAGCATTGAGATCTACATACCTGAGGCTCAGACACGGCTATGAGGACATTACCAGGGGCACACACAGGGCTGACAAGCAGTACTACACTAAACACAACACAACAAAAAAATGTATGGTTGTCCACACCAACGCACAGTAGGGGTGTATCTGAATTAGATGCATTGTTTGGATATGCACATCTTATGACTTGACTCATTGCACTTTTGTTTTAGATATAGCTGCACCACTGTTCACAAAGCAGCACAGAATGAAAGCATGTCAGGCTGTAAACTTCTACAAATGAAACTGAAAAATGAAAATGACTGAATGACTGAATCAATTGGCCATAACCTGGCAGAGCTGTCCAAACCTTTGATCCACCAAGATTTTATAGTGTAGGCCCAAAATTTATACACAGGCGGCGTATCGGTATTGTCGGAGTGCTGCATTGGAATACACTCTAATAGTTGAGGGCAATTATCACATTTTGTAAAGCCACACCCTCAGTGTTCTCCATAACATGTGGACCCATCATTAGACAAAATCACTCCCTAATTGGGTTGAAACAAAACCCAGATGATCTAGCTTCAGCCACATTAAATTCCATATTTTCTTAGATCTTGACTCTGAGCATTCTCATGATCATGATCAGAAGAGTTAAAGCAGCAACCTTGTTGTCTCCAACTTGGTTAAGGTCAGAGAAAGACTGCACTGGTTAGTGTTAAAGGGGCAATTTGTAAGATATGGACAGAGTTTTATATATTAAAAAAAATGTGAGTGTGAAACAGCAGTGTAGATGTTATGTCAAAAACATCTATGTACAGTGATGTCTACTGAGGAGATGTCTGCTGCAGTTAGCATGCTAACCAGCTAGCCCAATCCTCTCATGTCTCCTAATACCATTATGTACCACAACAGGTGCTGGCCTGATAGCCCCCTTAGTTTCAGCTGGGAGATGCAGGCGAGCGATGACTTTGCTACTTATTCTAATACATAAACAAAATAATCTGTAAGCTCTATGGCCTGAGCGGGAGAAGCACTGCAGCGCATATTCAGTGAGTGGCATAACCACAAAGTAAACCCAGAAGTTAAAAGTGTTTTTGGCATGCATTCTTATTGGACTGAATAGGCTATTTGTGGGTTCACTATCCAATCGTATTATGTCAGACTCCCATCAGCTAATAGGGCCACTTAGCTCCATGGCTATCTAAGCTACTCTCTAAGAGCAGCTAGTCACTGCAGCCAAAATAGAGCAATGGCAAAGAATATAGTGAGCATCAGTAAATGGTTATGCTCTCCCCTGTAGTTTTTTTAACTACCCTCAGTTTCTGGCTATATTTTACAAATTACCCCTTTACGGCATTGGTATGTTTAAAATAAGGTCCTTGTTGGATCATCTATGAGTTTCTGAATACAAGATCAGCGGGGCAATGGGATGCACCAAGGGGAAAACTATGATGAAGAGCGTAGAACAGTTAGAAGTTCTTAGACATGGTCACATAAGCTAGTTTGTTTGAAGCTTTGAATACTGGCAGTAGGGTGGATGTCATCCAGCACGCCTCTGGTGTCAAAGACGCTTTGTGCACCCAAGAGTCCACAAAAGATGAAACATGTTGATGCTGCACAGAGGTGGAGGATTGTTTTCAGGTTTGACTTTTTGTAGATGCTGAAGGTTTTGTCTTTGGGTCTTGTAATATTACACAAACATGTACATGTACAGGAGTGATGGACAACCTTACACACACACACACACACACACACACACACACACACACACACACACACGCACGCAGTAGTAGACACACAATCATTACCCTGTGTCATATGAAAACCCTCACATAAGTGTACTGCACACATCAGCACTCACAGGTAATTCTTTCAGGTCTTGTGGCTGTATGAACACTGCAGGCTTGTAATATAAAAACAGTGTTTCTCTCTTCCCTCTGGAGAAGAGAACGCCATGATCACTGTTTATCTTTCGTTCTCCTGTCTATCTCCACACCACATCAGCTCTTTATTGAACATATGAGCCCCCCCCGATCATTATTATTACGATCACTTTTATGTTTCACAGCTCTATTATTGGTTCACAAGGACTCTTAAGGGGCACAAATAGAAGCCATCAGACAGCTTTTAACAGTGTTTTCTAATCTTGTTCAAAATCAAAATGGAGATTTGTTTTAAAACTGTCAGATGGCTCATGCCCCTTTTTTATTTTAACACTTAAGTTTTCAATAACCAAAACTACAAAAATTACGGTTGTAAATAAACAGAATTTTAACCCTGCTTGTGTCACACAGAAAGCCATCAAGTGAATTATTAAGTGCTGATACTGTCAGAGACACTGTGTTATTGGGGGAACAGTACCTATCATGCTGGGAAATTGTCTGCTTTGGGCGTTTGGATGATCACCGACTGTGCATGGGTCACACACTGGCTGTCCTCTTTGTTTTGATCCTAACGTCCCTTCTCCCTCTTGGATACCAAGATGATTCGTCTTTTACAGGGTACATTTACACTTAAGCAATACTTAGTTGAGATAGTGACTTTTAAATTAATACTCAAAGATTTATTATATAACACAAGACCCAATGATTAATTGGATGGAATGAGACATCTCATGGCATCTCTGAAGTAGCTCCTCTAGTTGTATGATGAAGATTTTTTTATTTTAATGATGTTTAAATACAGTGTTTTTCATTGGATAAACACATAGATAATAAGACAAGCCTTGTCTATGAAGGACTGAAACTGCCTGAGACTTAAAATGAATAAATGGCCCAATAATTACATTTTATGCCAATAAATGCACCAAAGATTATATCAGAAATAAATGAAGGCATTACTTTATGAAATGTGACATTATAATTCTGTATTAATTTGTGTATTTATTTTTGCTTTATTATGATTATTTTGTTATTGTTTTTTTAAAACAAATAGGGAAATAAACAAATACAGAATTTAATAAATAGGTCAGCAAATATAGCAGCAAAAAGAAATATCAATTTATGGCTTCTGTAAATAAAGCAATCCCTACATTTATTGTTAGTAATATTTGTGGTGCGTTTAATATAATAATAATCTAACTTATTAATTGAGACATTTATTTCTTTTTTTTTTATTTGGGCAGTATCAGTCCTCCATGCTTTTAGATGTAAAAAGATTGTAATTTGAAACTGGTAATAAGACAGATATGATCTTCTGGCTGTTAAAAAAGAAATAAATATCAAAGCTGTATGTCTCTTGTTGTTATAAAGCCATCAGACAAAAAGGGCTGAAAATCTAGCCAGTAGTAGTAATCCAGTAGATGACAAACAAGAGCATAAAGGGACCTGGGATTAATTCAAAGGTTTCTGAACAAAATGGCAGATTGAATGATTTTCAGAAGTATTGTTTCAGTATTACCAATTACACAACAGATTACAGTGCATCTTTTGACCAGTTTTTAAAACAGCGTAACACTTTTATCTGCTGTATAATAATTTAAACTTTTTTACACTGATGCAATGGTTTTTGCAGCAGGAGGCAGGTTTGAGTAAAACATTCTGCTCCAAATGTTAATGAGAGGTAACTGTATTCTTCTTACTGAGAGCCTGGTCACAACAAACATTCCCTCACATTCCGATGTGATTGCAGGCAGTGGCACAGGTTCACCATCAGCAACAAGCTAGCTGTATCACACACATGCCAACCATGAAACATGAAGAATCTGCTGAGCTAAAAAGATGGCTTCCTTCATTTTGGAATCTGTATCTGAATACAGTATCCTCATCAGAGGTCAGGAGAGTCTTTGCCGCTCATTTACAGAGCCCTTTCACAAGAATTCCACAGCAATTTAAATGTGAAAACAGTCAACTACTCAGTATGATGAAACACAGAAAAGCAAGAGGGGTTGGTCCAGCCTAAAAACTCAAAAAACAAAACATGCTGATTTGCAAATGTTTGTACCTTGATCTTTTTTAGTAAGTGTGACCAGGCTCTCAGTTGCATAGAAATCCTGTGATGGGCGACTTAAGTCAACTGCTCAGAGTGTGCTGAAGGTTTGCCATAACTGGTCTCTTTGAACTCATTTTGACTATACCCTTAAGGAGCTGTTGTCAGGGGCAAATGTTTTTTATTTATTTATTTATTTATTTATTTTATCTTTGTTCCTGTGTATGAAAGAAGTGAAAGAATGGAAACCATTGCACCGTTCCATAAAGAAAAGGTTTACAGACTTCCAGAGATGAGAGGTTTATCATTGGAATTAAGTAGCAGTTGATAATAAGTTTTTGTCTGTGAGTGTGTCATTTTCATGAATCACAGTGTTTGTCTGGACTGGATGACAAAACTTTGCTTCGCCATCAATCTTGTGCATTAGTCACCTGAAAGACAGTGTGGCTGGATGACAGAAATACAATTTGAAATAGTCTTGTTTTGGTTAAAGTCACAAAACTAAAATGTATCTTTGCTTTATTTGTTTGTGTTTATTTTAAAGACATGCGTTCAGCAGTCCAAAGTCGATAAAAAGACATTCCGTTTTTTGATTCAGGGATCTGGTATGTGAATTTTTCCGCAACATTATTGACTTTTTTCTCTCCTCTGCATAAATCACCAAAAGGAAAAATAATTTCTTGGATACTATGCAAGCAACGATACCACTGCTCTATATATTTCTCTAGAATATGAAATTTAACTTACTAACCAGACAGACCTGTAATGTACAGCCTGTTCTCACCCCCAGTGCGTTAAGTTGGAGCAGCATGGTCAGTGGCCTCACACATTTAGGTCTGACAGTGTAGCTACTCCTCTAGTGCCACTTGTGACTCAGAGTCAAGAGTGATTAGTTTTTTTCTCGTAAATAAGTCATTTAACATTCGTAATTGATGTAACTTATGTTATGTAAGACATGTACTTACGTCACTCCATTACTGTTGATGGAACATTGTTATTTGAACCCTAAACCTAACCAAACTGTGACGGTGATAACAGCATAAAAGTCATAGTGAGGTCATAATAAGTAAACTGCTTGTTAGCAAGCAGCATTTTACTTGACGTCCAAGACTGACACTAGAATAGGGTAGCAAGAGCATCATAGTACAAGGCCAATGACCAAGCTGCCATATTTGATGAGTTGGGAATAAGAAAGTGTTGTAATATATGCCTCTACCGCTTCAAATGATCATGATCGCACACATTATGGTATATTTAAATATCATTCTTACAATTAATATTAGCATAGTTTAAAATCTGAGCATTATAAGTCCAACACAATTATAAATCGTATCCTGAAATCTTCATGACACTCACTCATCCTATGAAAAAACAAATGTCTTCTGTGTCTTTGAACGATGTCACAGTGATTTCATCAGGGTTATCTCAGTTTGTCATCAAAGACTGCAGGTTACAAAAAACGCCTTTGTAACTAACTGGTGATGTAGAGTTCGAAAGATTTGTGTCCCATTGTCCAAGCAGTGTGAGTCTCACAAGTTGCAAATTATGGGAAATGTAGGATCCTGTAGGATTTTTTTTGATTTGTCCCCCCACTTTAATGCAAATGAAAAACTAAATGGCTGGAGTGCCCCTTTAATCCAAAGAAGAAGAAAAAACTCACAGGTCAAGCAAAGAAACAAGCAAGAAGCAATTAAAAAGCACACCAAACATACCTGTATTTAGCTTGGAATTATCACTATCTGTATGTTCATACAGTGAACACACCAACCGAGGACTGACTTTGGTCACAGAGGTGAATCAAAGCGCAGTACAGATGAGAAACTGCTGTCAGTTACTGCTACACTTTAATAGACTCTCTGATCAGAGTAATAAAGTACCATAAGAAGACATTACAAATCCATCTGGAGTTCATATTCCATAGTTCAACTCCACACCTGGCTTCAACAATGTCAAAGAAAACATCTTTGCGGCCAAGATGATTTTCTTTGAGCCACTAAATGTTTATCTGTGATAATACCATTTATACTATACTACTACTACTACTACTACTACTACTACTACTTATGACAACATTTATTGTGATGACCTCTGATATAACTGCCATTCATTTCTCCAGATCAAGACTCTGGAAATCAAGGGTAGAATTTACAGGATTCTGTAGACTATTCTAATATGATGATGATGATGATGATGATGATAATGATGATGATGTGTTGTTGATGAAAGTATTCTGTATTTATTTTCTTCTTTTGTAAAAATTAGTTATGCGTGTGTGTGTATGGGGAGGGCATGTAATTTTGTACAGGAGCAGATTACCTCTGTGTTTAAATGATGATGACAGTGACAATGACAGTGAGCCATATTCAATGTGAAGTACCCTTCTTATCATGAGGAAAGGGCCATACAGATGCTGAAAGTTTTGTTTTTACATTTACCATTTATTAAATCATTTTTTTTAGTGTTACAGTAGCAAGCTTACTGTCTGTGTGTTTGGGAGGAACAGTAGAGCAGAAACAACATAACATGAATGAGAACCAGGGGAAACAGGAAGATAAGCACATAGGGAATCTTAAGTCTCTATATCAGGATCTTGAATCGTTTAAAATGAAAACATTCAGACACGATGACTCTCATTAGAGTAGAACACCTGGCTTCCTTGTCTCAGATACAAAATGGTTGCCAGTTAATGGCCAAACTTTACATCTGTGGTGTCAAAAAAGACAAATGTGACTAAATCTGTGGAGGATCAGGGTTGCCAATGCTGAAAAACTTTTTTTTTTTTTTTTTTTAATCAAACTGACATTTTTTTCATGTAAATGTTAATTTGTGAATGTGTCATTAATTAAATTAACATGTGAATATATGAAATGACTGCCAAAAAAAAGATTAACTCCTTTGACAAATGATTTCACATATCACTCGAAAAATTGCACAACTCTTAAATAAAATGTGATGGAAAATGGAGGTTATGTTTCCAAATTGGCCAAAATTGTGCCACCAAAATTAGAAAAGGAAATTGCAAACTTGAATTTACAATAAGAAAAGGTTTAAGAATGAGTTATTTAGAAATAGGCACGCTCTTTGGACTAATGTCAGACAAGCTGAATTTGAGTGCACTTACCTAAGTTTAGCTTATTCTGCAAATTGTAATGAGATACAACTTTATACAGAAGAAAAAAGTCATTTTGTTTAGAAAATGAAATTAAAAAAAAGTATTTTCTTAAGGTAATTAGTTAAAGGGCCAAATTGTATATGTTTGGTTTTGTTTTTCCAATTTGAAAATATTAAACATTAAACATCAATTTTTACAGTCGTTATCAGCTTCTCCTGGTATGCCTCACAATTCTTCAATAGAAATATCAAAACATTCTGGCACTGATTAGAGATTTTATAACATGAAAGTTGAACACATTTTTTTAATTGAGCTTTAAATTTAGTCATACATAATAAATGCACTAATGGAAAATACAACTGAACTTTTGTAATGATTTAACATTTTTTAAAGTTGGCAGTCCTGGACTTCCATAGCACCGCCTTGGATGTAATGCTGCTGTAATTTCAACCAATGGTACGCTTGAGCTAGCTTTGTGTGCTTTGTTTTCCTCAGGAAGAAAGGGGAAACGTCTATAAAATCAGGGTCTCCCAGACGTGGTTGTCTGTTACTCAAATGTGTGTGTGTGTGTGTGTGTGCGAGAGTCTATTTGTTATCAAGTTTGTATGCATTTCATATGTATATATGACCATAACTGAAAATGCACTGTGGGTGTGTGAGGTCTCTATAAAGTGCTTCCTGAGTCCCTTGTTTTCTATGTCAGGCCTTTCCTCAGTACGGTCTAGTAGCCTCATAGAATCATTCTGTATATGAACTCTCAGCTCATACATACGACAGATCTCCTGTGTTTGTACAGAAAATAGTTGAGGATGTTTCATGACGCATGCAGACACAATATTAGTACTTATGAATCTATATCTCAGTTGAAAACATGTATTTGGTTTATTTACGCCCTTATTTATTGATTTTTTTTAAAACTATGAGATTCTGTTGAAGTGGTCTGTCATGCTCTTCTGATCTTATGTTGTATTGTAAAGAGATGATTATATGTCCATAACTATTGATAAACCCATAATAAAATTAACTATCAACTCTTCTACCATGACAGATGTCTGTACCTATTTGTATCACTGGAAGTGGAGGAAGAGATTAAGGTCAGACGTCTAATATTTTTTTCCCCCTCAGAATTCAAATTCGTCGTTATCAGAATTCAGAGATGAAAGTCAGAATTCTAACTTTTAAATCAGACTGTTGATGGGAAAAAAACTCAATGTGTTTTCTGTGGATTTAATCCTCTTCCATATATTTACAACACATGGTTTGCATGGATTAGATTAGTTTCCAAGGTGGAGAAGATAATTCTTGGAGACATCAAGTGGATAGAAAAAACAAGGAGGGGCAGCTGTATTTGTATAGAACCGTCCAAACTGCTTTATGCCAAATAAATGAATAAATAGATAAATAAATAGTAAATCACCTTCAAACACATCAAACCCATCAAAAGGGTCAGATAAAGAATTTAAAGCAAAATGTTATTAGATATAATTGGACATTTAGATAATCTGCAGAATCGGTTTCGTCCAGTTCAAATCTGCCTCATATTTTTTACAGTGTACCACTGTATCTTGAAAAAAGACATGACACTCATTTTTATTCAAAACATTTATTTCATCAGTATATAAAACTAATGTTCACACACTGTATGTATGTTCATATATCACAAGCACAAGAGCGTATACACAGGGATCAACATAGTAGCTTTATGTACTGACTCCACAATAATTAAATATGAGAAAATGTGTACAAGATATTTATCGAAGATGTTATGGATGTTAAACAATTGTATCAAACATAAGGAAATGAACAATTCAATCGTTACTTTTTTAAATAAAGATATCACTGTCTATAGGTCAGTCAGTCCCACATGCCAAAATAAGATATCACAGCAGTTTGTCATCAGATTTGCTTTGGACATGTCCTTAAGGAATCTCCCCACTTTAAGAGTTGGTCCTCAACACCTAGGTGGAACAGCCAGAGATTGCATAACCACAAAAAACAGTGACACATCTATAATAAATGTGTAATTGACTCTCTTTTTACTGTATTTTAGATATTAAGGTCTGGCTGTTACAGAACCTTTGCAAGCTCAACCAGGACAAAAAAGAAGCATTAGTTATTGTTTCCAAGCCTCAGAGAGAGAAACTGGCCTCCAAACTACGTGAACGAGACGTAAACCAAGCCAAGAAGCTGGAAATCTTGGAGTGATCTTTGACCCAGACTTTTATCATTTAAAAAACATTTCCAACGTGAGGCTTTTTCCCCTCTCTGAGCAGCACAGAGACGTCACTCAGACAGTTTTATAAGCAGCAGGCTTGATTACTGTAATGCTCTTGACAATAAATCGGCCACGATTAATTCAAAATTCTGCTGCAAGATTATTATTAATATTTTTTTTAAATAAACTTTTTTAATACATTTTTTCGTGCAATATTTTATTTTGCCTGTTTTTTTTTTTATCTTTTATTATTTTTACTTTTCGTTCTTATTGCAGTTGGTGTGCATTAGTCTCTAAACCTGTTTTTATACCATGCTTTGGCTTCATTTGAAAAGTGCTATATACAGTTGAAACCAGAAGTGTACATGCACTGTATAAAAAGACATATAACCTTTTTTTCCACTATCTGACATCAAATCAGACTAAACTCTTCCTGTTTTAGACCAGTTAGAATTACCACAATTATGTATATTTGCTGAATTTGCTTTTTATGACATTTTATAATTAATGTTTCATTTTATTTTGCAGTTAAGAAATTCTAAATCCTCCCCACAGCAGCCCCCCAAAAGCTTTAACTATCATGACACCCTGACAGGCAGGAAGCAGGAAGCAACTATATTTTGATATTCCCACCACTAAAGTGGAAACTGCCTGCTGACATTGGTGGTTGGGGAAAGATCGACACTGGTCTTTCAGATGGATTATGGGGTAACTTTGCTCTTATTTAGATTATATGTTAGGGGTCAGTTGCTGGAATGAGAAAGTTCTCTTTACTGCACCACTAAAATGCCACTCTCTGAATGGCAGTATAGAGATGGTCGGTTAAGGTGCTGAAACGAGATGCAAACGTCAGCATGCGTCCTAAATCTGAACATGTTCTCCCCTGTAACCACATGATGGCGGTAATGCACTGAGGAGTAAATAACTCACTGCAGGATTAAACCGATTGTCCTCCAGAGGGACCCCAGCACCACAAAACAGACAGATGGATCCAGTATTTAGCTCTTCATTTTCTCCATGAGTTAGAAAAACCGTGCATTCACAAAATATATTCAGAACCGTATTTCTCTCTGATGTCAGTCTCTGATCTGTTTAACTTGTTTTGTTGTTGCGTTCTACATTAGATGGCATTGTCCTTTAGCAGCCTATTGTTTGAAATATTGAATCAGTTATCTTCACAACAGCAACATTTAACAGCTGATAAGGAGGAATCTTACCTTCAAACTAGAAGATGCTGTCGTTTCAACCACACACACCAGTGATGGCATTAAGTGCAGCATCCATGAAGTTATGTTAAACCTCATGAGGACGGGATTAATATTCCGGGAGGATGTGAGTGATCAGCACTGGTTAGAATTTATTTGCCTACTGCACAATATTCTGTGTGTGTGTGTGTGTGTGTGTGTGTGTGTGCATTGTTGCATGAATACAGCTTTTAATTATGTGTTGTACTGAGACGTCAGAGCAGCCGACTGGAAACACTTTTGTGATGTCCAGTTTGAAGTGTTTGCTGCTATAAAACCTTCAAACTCAAATATTAAAGGATAAGTTCACCCAAAAATTTTAATTTGGTCATCATCCACTCACCCCTGTGTGGATGAAAAATCAGGTGAAATCTTCCTGAAGCTTCACAGTAAAACAAGGCAAAACTAAAAAAAAAAAAAACATAATGAAATAAAAACAGCTTGTCTGGTGTAATCTTAGTCTTCGGAAGCCCAGATATGCCAAATTGATTCGGAAAGACGTCATTTACATCATCTGTGTGGGGTTGAGCTGGTACACTGGATGGGATGGGATGAACGCTAACACTCTAGTTTAACAGCTTAAAACCAAATTGTGAATTTATGCAAACTTAAACTTAAAATGGCCTCACAGTGGGTTTGGTTCAGAAGTGGTGCAACACACTGACTGTCAATGTCAATGAAAATCAAGTTAATTCTAGCATTTGTGGAGACTAAATGAGTTAAAACAAAAATAACAACATACAGATTAAATCATTTTTAATCTGACAAACAAAGGTAGCATGATAGGCAAATTCCAGGGCAAAATAAAGTCAAAGCAACTGCCCAGTTGCCTAATTCTGCTTTCTGTGCATTGTTGGTACGTTCTTTCATCTGTGCCTGTTGTTCTCTATGTTCATTTGCCATGTGGATAGAGATCTTTGTGTGGATGTATGCCTCTTATGTGATTAGGCACACACGATTTAGCTCTTTAAAAGTCGCAGTAGTACAGAAGCTTATGGAGAAGTGAGTCAGTGGGTAGGTATAATTTTTAATAACCATAACAGCACGAACAACGTGAAATATCTAAACTAATATACAGTGTTTATAAATGGGAGATCACTGAGCTGCAAAAGCTGATTTAGCGACGCTTTAAATAGTTCCCCCTTTTAAAAACACAAAAAAAAAAAAAAACATCATGTTAAGCTCCTTCAACAGCTGTTCTTTTGGAGTTGTCTGGTGGCAGGAAGCTCCACCCACATCTCATCTTCATCATCCAAGTGGATTTCAACAGATTTTTCTCAAGAATTTCCACGTTCTAACTCCCTTCATCTTCCTCTCAGTAATTTGCAATCTGGTGGATCCTGCATGGACGCTGTGGCAGTGGATTTCTCTGCCAGTTATATTCTCTGTGATGACACATGCTGCCTCCAAGTCCCTCTTGAGCTATTATTACAACTGACTGTTATGATAATTGTCCCAATGGCTCTTCTGGGAACATTCAGAAGTTGCAAGGTCAGTCAGTAAGTGCTTTAGCAATGCTATTCAACACTTTTGTAGTGAAGATCTAGACAAACATCAGTGCACACCTGTGATTAAAGGGCTGAAAGCAGCACATGGGACCATCTCAAATTAGCTTGGGGCCACTGCTGGTATTGTCATCGCATAGGAGGGCCACTAAAGCCTGAGTGAACAGTCCTCCACCTGTGCCCAGACAGGCGGCTTGGCCAGACCGGAATGAAACAACACATCCCTCAAGAAGATGGAGTTTAGGTTGACAACAAGGAATACAGTACCAGTGGGGTTTTCTCAGAGGATTCAAACCCTTAGCTGAGGTAGCAACTAGGCCAATGGCAGTTTCAATTAGCAGCATTTAGGAATCACTTTAGCAAAAAAGCTATCAGTAGCTGTCCATCGGGAAATGTCATAAATCGCCTTTGTGCTTTACAGACTCTTCCATTGTCCACTCATGAAAATTGACACACAGTCAAGGACCCTAGATCCCAGATGAGGACCATAGACCCCAGTCAATGACCTGTACAGTCCCATTACAGTACCCACTCCAAGACCTGTAGCACCTCTTAAAATTCAGCAAAAGACCCTTATGGAATCAAGTGAAGGACCCCAGGACCTCCTCACTGACACCTGGGAGCACTTCAAGGGCCTAAGAAGTTTCCTCGAAGTAACAGTGTTTCCCTAAAACCTGGCAACAACCTTCTCTTTAATGTAATTATATCCACATTTGCATGCAGGACTTTCCCCAGACTCTGACCCTGCCTTGTTGCTTCAAGAGAAAAGCAGACAAACAGTTGAGCTGAGTTGTTCCTGCAGGACGCTCAGAAATCTCTGTTAATCTTCTTCAATCCTCCCTGCAGCCGACAACAGCCCCCGGGCAGAGCTGGACTCTCTCCAGTCTCCTGACATATTAGCCTGGCTCTAAGTCTGGAGCCACCAGATTAACGCCCAAATCAATTAGAGCCAGTAGCAGATGAGTCAATTACCCCCACCCCACCCCTCCCTCTCCATACTGATCCCAGTCCACTCTCAAGGACTTTTAAGGATTATAATACAGATTTCAGTAATGTTTATGCTTGACATCTTGTAGGAGAAAGGAAATTGGAGGCGTGTTTTGGGCTCTTTGTGAGGGTGGTGTCTGAGAGTGTCTGGGTTGGGGAGGAAGGCGAAATAACCCTGTGTCCTCCAACAGCAACTGTCAAGGTGTCCTTGAACAAGCACTGAGTCTCCAACTGGACAAGAGAGGCTGTTTCCTGTTTAGCAATATGACATGAAGCAAAAAGCCTTATCAAAATATTTTTGATGTCTTAGCTCCGTTTTTTTGGAGTTGTTGTAAGTTGTGTTGTGTGCAATATGACAGGTTTTGTAGGCGTCTCTCAGTCACGTTATTTAGGCTATGTTTGGTCTTGTTCACTGACTGTCTTCCTCACCCACTGACTTTCTCCAAGAACTTATAGCACCAGGTGACTGAATGAAACACACTGTCACCTTGAATTAAGACTCGGGATTTCTCTGGTTTGAAATGTTTTGTGGACTATGAAACTTCGACTGACTTTGATCAGGGGGTGAATAGATGTTGACGAACTTGGGATACAATGAAAAATAATTATCTGTGAGACCTTAAAGCTTTAGTGTATAATGATCCTGCTAATGCTACTACTACTACTACTACTACTGCTACTACTGCTACTATGACAACGACGACCAATAATAATTATTTATTGATTGATTTAGTTGAGCCACTGAATTGTAAATGAGATGGCCTTTTATACAATCAAATAGAATTCCTGAGGACATTCACTGTGTTGACAGCTTCCTTTTAACTGGTTTCCAAATCATTACAGGTGAATCAACAAGACCCAAAGTGTTTGAATGGACAAATAAAAACAATTAGAAAAAAAAAAAAAAAACGCGAATAGGTAATAGTCATTTGACTATTAACAAACAATACATTATAGATATTTTATAAGCAGCTGTAAAAAATGTAAACATCAAACACAATATAATGTTTACTGATGAACTACAGTTTTTATGCACCATACACAAAGTATTACAAACATCAGTTGCCCCTTTACAATAAACAATTGCTTCATAAATTATTTATGAAATGTATTGAAAATCATAGTTAACAGTCACATCAGTATTAACTTAAGTTTAGTGAACTATAAACTAACCCTTTATTGATAATGGCTGATATTATGGTGTTACCAGTATGGGTTGCACACCATATATATCATTCTGGGTTACAATGTTTTTGATTAAGAATTTTGCATTAAAAATAAATCTTACTTGAGTCTACTATTATGGTATGCTCCGTACACAAGTGTCAGTATGTGCACACATCGTGATGTGTGCTATAGAAGTCTATCTCACAGACCTGATGTATTCAGTCAAGTTGACCAGCAGCACTGATATCAAGTCCTTAACGTGAACCAGCAGTGCACTGTCGTTATTCTTCACAGAGAGCACTTTAATTTGTCTGTCAGTCTGCAGAGTGGCAGCCCACCTGACGTCTGTCCATGCTCTGTCCGCGTCCAGCCTGCATGTGGTATGTTTCCCAGGCCTCTCCAGTGCTAACATGGCAGCTTGCATGCTGACACCCAGTGACCTGCTTTCAGCAGTGTTTGGATTTGTATGTTTGAGTGTAGGGCAGAAACACAGAGAGAGTGGAGCGCAGTGCCAGCGCACCAACATTCAGTTAACAGGTGTAAGAATGATGATGATGGTGGCTGTGTTGGACTGTGTTTGTGGCTGAGTGCAGTTTGCTTTTCTTGTCAAAGTCCAGCAGCTATCAGTTCAAGACTGCAGGCAGCCCCCTTTTATCTCTGTCATTAGGCTGCACAGCAACTCACAGAAGCCTGTCCTCTTTGGAACAATGACAGTCATTTTGTCAAACACCTAAACCTGTTGAGCCCGGGCAGAGGCCGATTGTGCTACTTTTTGAGCACCTATGGTAACATATCAGTGAAATATATAGTTTGTTACCTGAACATTTTTAAATGGCACACGTGCCAAAATGTGCAAAACATTTTCTGAAATTCTCCCGGAGTGTTCCGTACCAACACCTCTCTAATTTAGTTCTGGTCCCCTTCATTAGCATGAAGGAAGGCAGAGGTAAATTTCACATTTTGCTATGGTTTGCTAGAGACTTGGAGCTGCAGCTGCATCATTCCGCAGGGACATTCACTCCAATGTTGTGGGGTGTTTTTTTATTAAAATATTTTATTTATGCTGTGCGCCAACTTAATTTACTTGGACCCAGTGACATTTATGCTTACCCTTACACATCTGACCAAATAGTTCAAATGTTCCCTTTGTTACGATACCTTGATTATTCAAACAGACCTAGTTGCATAGATACATTTACAATTATCGGGCAGACACACAAAATAGAGACTAGTTCTTAAAAGGTTAAAACAACCAAAAAAAAATAAAAAAAAAGAATATGAAAAAAGGATTAGGAAAACGTAAAAAAAAAAAAAAAGGTATTTCGGTTGTTACTCTTTTTCCTCAGTAACATGACTTTAAACTAAGATAAAGGTTAGAATACTGATAATAATAAATTAGTAGACTAATACTTGAAACAAGGGCTTTTGTTGTGAAAGAGAACGGTATGTGGCTTCACTTTATCTAATGTAGCTTATTTTACCAGTAATGAATTACTCAGTTTCAAGATTTACAAGGTGAGGCAAAAAATATATAATCATGATCAATTTAAGAATAAATGATAAATTCAAAGATGAAAATGACTGACTTACTTTTGAAACAAGAAAACTGAGCTCCTTCTTGCACTAGAGTTTAAATCATGGCAAACCTAACCTAACAAAGCTATCACCAGAGTATCTGCTCATAACAGCTATGGTATGGTCAGGTTGGAGGTTTTAAAGCTACTATCTCTGCACTCTTGATCATTTGTCAGTTGTTTTTTTTCCCAGTACTTCCTTTACTGAAGCAGTACATCTACATGTTAGTGGGGAAATTCAGATTTGTCCAATATGAAATTAATTCCTGAATACTGGACTGGCCTAACAGGACCCTAAACATGACGACATCTGAACGGAACATGCTTAAAGGAACAGTTCAAACAAAGATGAAAAATCAGTCATTATCTACTCCTCCCCATGCTGATGGAAAGTGGAGTGAAGTTTGATAATCCACAAAACATCTCTGGAGCTTCACAACTAAACAGTGTTGCAGCATTCTTGTAAATATCTGAAGAGGCTGCAGATTTGTTTTAAAATTATCAAAATAAAAAAGTCTAAGTCTTCCAAAAGTGTTAGTTTACACCCCATATAGGTAGTCCAATTTTTATTTTAGTGTGAACTCTTTAATGGTAGCTACAACATTACTAAAAAGTGTTAAGTATCAGAAACATACATGTGATGTATTTGCATAAAAGGGTAGAATACAATCTCCAAAAGCTTGTTGACTCCACATTTACAACAAATGACCTCTTCTCAAGCATTTCATCCACGAATTAGCTCCCTTCAAGTGGCCAGCAATCAAAGGTTACGGAGAGGATCGAAGATGCATCAGTCAAGTTGTTAAATTACTGCTCATTAAATCCCTTTAATTTGTTTTAGTCATCCAGATGGATAATCCCCTGTAGCCAGAGATTACAGGGATTACCATTGAATCGGTGTGGGAGGATTAGCTCCAGCTCTAATTCCACACATTTGTCTCATGTAGTTCACTTTCTGGATTTCCTTGTCTAGTTCCTGTCCGAAAGGTTGCCCAAAGGCACTGCAGTAGTGCCATCAGGAGAAATTACAAACCCATACTACAGAGGGGAGAATTTATTTAAATATTACTTCTTGGTTAAAATTCATGACTACTTAACTAAACTGGGACAAAGGCCACCTCCTCCTCATGGTGCTGTGCATTGGGAGCAGAAATGCTTAATTTTTGGAGGCCATAACGTCACTGCCTGTCTAAATTTAAAATATCATTCTCATACAGAACATATTGGTCAAATAAATTATTTCTGCACAACCAGATGAAAATTCTGTGTTGACAAATAAAGCAACAAATACTGTATGTAACGTAAGAAGTCAAGTTTAACTTTGAAATACTGAGTGAATAATTATTGAATATTTAAATTAAGCTTTTCTTCAAAGATATTACTGTTTGCCTTGCTTACTACCAAATGAAATGCCTCTTTGATTTAAAGTTACCAGAAAATTACCAGAAAATGATTTGGAAATTAAAGACACTTAGAACAACATATTGGCTACAATAGCATAGAAAAAAGAAAAGTGGTGAATGATAAACACTTAGAAACCATCATTAATAAATGGTAAAGTTATAGTTAATCAAGCTTTAGTGAATAATTCTTTGACTGTAAACAAACAATGAAATGCATTTATGAATAATTGCTTATGTAAAGTGTCAAATGATGTTTAGAATACTGTAAATATCCATAAATACAGAGTACTTCATCTATGATTATTAATTGGATAGCCATTATAAATTACAAGTCACGTTTGTAAACCTTTAGAATCGCTTCATTAATGCTTTATTAAATATTTGTTTACTAACGTTTAACTGACTTTATATTCATCACTAATTAATAATGCTTCAGTAACATTATGAGGACCTTTTTTCCACTTTGTATAGTATTTGAAGCCTTGCCTATTTGTTCATATATTTATATTGAAAATAGTATTAGCAAGAAAAGTGCGTTTTATTTGTCTTTGTTTGAATGCAGGCTGTCTTAAAGGCAGCAGAACATGAGGACAGGTGTGCAGATGAGGACTTCACAATACAGGAAGTCAGAATGATACCTGTGTGCCTTCATATCTCTTTGATATCACAATCTCTTAACAAGACCTTCATGATCACTTTCAACCGATGGTATTATGGGGAAATGTACTATTTGCAAATAATTTCTTTCATTGTGTTTATTAGTAAAGTGTTATCATATCGATTAATAAATGATACAGCCATAGTATCTATTAAACGGTAGTTAATAATTATTTGGCTGTTAACAAACAATGAAATGCTTCATCAACAAACATCAGCCGCATCTTTACGATAAACAGTTGCTTCACTGATGCTTTATAAAGCATTTCATCGTTTGCTTACAGTCAAATAATTATCAGCTCAAGTTTAATTAACGCTAAACGTATTCCGTCTACACACCCGCCACCACCACCCTTTGCGTGCACCGTGACCGGTGCTGCGGGTTTAATGCAGCGTCCAGCCTGCTGCATGCTGCACACCGAGGGACGGCATGGGAACAGAAACACTTGCTCCGCTCGCGCAGGTCGGCCCGTTCAGAAAGACAGCACGTTCATCAATGAGGCGGCGTGGAGCGCGCGGTCACGGCGCGTTAAAAACCTGCACGGTTCGAATTATCATCTGGTTTTCAGCGAAAGGGAGGGGTGGCACACACACACACACACACACACACGTTTCTAACATGTCAACGCACACACACACACACACACACACACACACACACACACACACACACACACACACACACACACACACACACACACACACACTCACTCACAGTTGCCTTAGTGATAAAGTTCCATTCAAGTGGAGCGTTGAGGAGCGTTGAGATCAGTGCAACATTAAACTGATGATGTTTGTGTCAACACGAAGATGTCGTCACAGTCACGGTCTTTGGACCCTCTTATACTTAGACGCAATTTTTAATGTACGAAGCTTCGATAACGACAGAATTAAAGAGACGGTGGATCATGTTTGGTCGAGTTTCGGAGCTGCTATGAATGTGGAGAATTGTTGATGTAGTCTGAAATCCTGAAGACTGCTCTCCTCTGAAGGCTGCAAATCAACATCATGCTGCGTTTAATGGACTCGATGGAAATCTACAGTGGTGTACAATACTCACGAGGAAGACATGTTCTGAGAGAAAAATACCGAATAAGACGATATATCCCACCTATCAGCATGGCGGGTCTCCTCAGTCTTTTGTTTTATTCCTTATTTAAGGCCAGCTCCTTACATCTCAGTGGGAAAACGGTTACGAAATGAACACAAATGGTCAAAACAAACAGCCATTATTTTTATAGCCTGCGCCAAAATGGCTGCTGAATAATTTTCCACACTGACTCGTCAGTCGTACCAAACTAAATACGCTGCAGCGTGTGTGGAGCAGCTCCGCCTGTCACTCACCAGGATTTACCGCTACTGTCACAGGTGTATGTAAACACAAAGGAAAAGGCATTTCCAGCAAGCTGCTGGGAGATGTATGTTTAAAGGGGCACTACGTAGTTTTTGGAGAAGAAAGTCGGATTTTCAGTATTTACAACATTGATAGACGTTAATTCATAATACAAATATTTATTTGTTCCGTAAACACGCTGTTCCAGGAGGAAAATAAACAAAAAGTTGGCAGGGTCCGCCACATATAAACAAAGCAAAACAATATAAATTGTGGTGAACAGCTTTCTCGTCTCATTAACATCTCTGCCCCACAACCACAGAGTGCTCCTTTAAAGTGCGGTCCTGCCGGTCCTGTCAGTGTTTGGTGTTGTGTTCAGCACCTGGTTGGTGCGGGACGTGCGTGTATTGTGTGTGTTGTTTGAGACATGCGGGCTTCCAGCTACAGCTTCATTATGTGGACAGCAACACAAGCCTCATTTATTACACGACATGTTGCATTGACTGGCTATAGGGACGCAAATGGCCTTCTTCCCACGGCCGCGGCCCGTGTTGCAGCTTTCTGGTGCACCACCAATATCCACACACACACACACACACACACACACACACACACACACACACACACACACACACACACACACACACACACACACACACACACACACGCACACACGCTTGCGCGCGCATCCAGCCTGCCCCTGCGAAAGGTCCGTTTTGTGTGCAGAACAAAGTGAGCCCTTTCATTGAATTGATTTAATAGATGCGTACTTACAGACCTCAGACCGGTGGGCAGTCTCTTTTCGGTATACCGAGGAGTGTTAATATGCCGCGTGAGGTGTCAAAGAGGCGCGCGCTCCAGGGCCCACCACTGTGCTTTTATTTGTCGACCAGTTCTCCCAATCAAAACCTCTCAGGCTGGCACAAGTGGCGCATCGACCGCTCTACTGGTGCATGTATTTATGGCAGCAGCGCTGCCCACTTACTGCTTAATAAATGAGCGCGCTGCGAGCAGCAGGCGGACTGTTCTATATGTCCTTCAGGGTGGAGAGGAGAGCACTCACAGCAACACGTTGACTGCCCTCTCTACACGCTGCACTGCCGTCTGATGACATTTAAGAAAACTCTATTACAATACAACCTGTCCTTTCCTTTACGTCTCAGTCCACTCTATCTGATGGACAGCTGAGGATCACAGCGATCACAGGATCACAGTGAACAACTCTTCATTTCAAAATATTTTCACTCATGAGGTTTCCTTTCCGTTCGATAGTTTTCTGGAACATTTGATTCGACTTGACTATTAAAAATAAACATATAATATTATCTATTCATTTATACATATATATGTATTATTATTATTATTATTATTATTATTATTATTATTATTATTATTATTATTATTATTATTATTATTATTATTATTATTAAAAAAACAATAATAATCACATTATTGTCATTATTACATGTAGTAGTACAATAATCACCATAATAATAATAATTATTATTATGATGCTGATTAATACTACTACTACAATTACTATTACTAATAATAATAATAATAATCATAACAATCATAATTATCATAATAACAATCTAAACGGTTTTAACCACCTCGTCCTCGATGTCCTCGATGCACACATGAAAGCGTGTGTGTGTGTGTGTGTGTGTGTGTGTGTGTGTGTGTGTGTGTGTGTGTTTAGCGACACTTGTTGCTTTAATCAGCGGGAATACCATCTTTGTCATGTTCCAAACATTTTACAGACTGACCTCAGGGCCGCAGGGTAATATCAAAATATCGTTATATTATTCTTGATGAAGATGTAGTATCTCTGATAAGTCTTAGACTATATTCAAATAACCAGGGAAACACTCACTCGATTGCTGAAACCTGTTGCTACTAAACGCCTTCAGCATTTCATTAAACAGGCCCTGCAACGTTTTATTCTACCTAGAAACTGTGCAGCCTTCAGGTTTGAACTGGAGAAAAGAACCTGTAATACGCATACAACTGCGGATTCAAAGTGGTTCAAGATTTGTGAGTGTGTGTCACTACAGTGAAAAGGAGGCAGAGTCAGGGCGATCTGACAGACAGAATCTGATCCGTATCTTCACTTCATCTTCACACATGGAGTGAGTGAGTCATCCCTTCAGACCAGAGAATACATTTTAGTCCCTGCTCAACAAAGAAATCTTATCTGACAGATTTGTGATCGCGGTCTGGTGCAGAGAGCAGCCGGTGTCAGTGAGGAGTTGAGATGTAAATTAAACCCGGACCCTGGAGGACAGGAGGCGTGGCGTTCTGGGGATTATCTCGAGGTGCGCCTCGCGGACCGAGCTGTGATTGGTTGGCGCTCCCGGCAAACGGCACGCGACTATGGATGTCGCTATAAAGAAGTCTCGCGTGCCGGTTCTTCAACTAAAACTAACTGTGTTGACCGTGAGCGCGAGCACAGAGCAACGAGTTGATCAAAGAAGAAAAAAAAGTGTCATTGTCTCCGCAACAACAGGACACAAAGATGGACACCGTGCTGGACCCTTTCTCCGGACTCGACTCTTTCTCTTCCCCTCCTTATTTCGACGATGATGAGTTTTTCACCGACAACTCCTCAAGAGACGGACACTTGGACACTGATGACTTTCTGGATGACGACGTGGACTTCCTCACCAGTCATTTCCAAGACTATTACGGCAAAGACTGCGGCGGCAGAGCAGCGCCTCACGATGGAGACTACGACATCGGCAACCTGTCCTTCTCCTCCTCGTCCTCCACCTTCTCCTACGGCTGCGCCGACAGCACCGCGGACATGTCTCCTCCAATGGGGCATCACGGCGGGCCGCTACTGAAGCGAAGGAGGCGGATGAGGTCTGAGATGGAGATGCAGCAGCTGAGGCAGGCGGCCAACGTCCGGGAGCGGCGGAGGATGCAGTCCATCAATGACGCGTTCGAGGGGCTCCGCTCCCACATCCCGACCCTGCCGTACGAGAAGCGGCTGTCGAAGGTGGACACGCTGCGGCTCGCCATTGGCTACATTAACTTTCTCGCCGAGCTCGTGCAGTCTGATCTGCCCATCAGAAACTCCAACAGCGAGACGCACGCGCAGCCAAAGAAGGTCATCATCTGCCACAGAGGAACAAGTAGGTCCATTTACAGCTTCCGTTGTATACACAAGGGACGCAAAGGATCCACATATTTTTACACCAGCAGCCACCTGAGCGGTGCAGATGTGCGGGTGAGAGCCTGATATTAACCTTGTCTCCTCTTGTCTCCTCTCCCCAGGGTCTCCCTCTCCCAGCGACCCGGACTACGGCCTGCCTCCTCTTGCCGGTCACTCTCTCTCCTGGTCGGATGAAAAGCAGCTCCGAGAGCAGAACATTATCCGCACCGCCAAGGTCTGGACGCCGGAAGACCCCCGAAAACTGCACAACAGATCGGGCCTCACAGACATTGAAAACGAGCCTCCTTTCGGCCTTGTGGCCTGAACAAAGACACCTCCGACTCGACCTGTGACACGCACATTGTAAATGTGAAGACTTCAGTGGATTATGTTAATGTCTGTTAATGTGCACTTGAAAGCGCGTTGTGAAACTGTGAACACCATGTGAGCTCACTGTATAGTTTGTATTTAATGCTGTAAATAGTTTTATCACGTTGATAATTTTATTTTTGTAATTCAGGCAACTGGCAATCATGTATTTATTTTTCCCCCCCACAGGTGATAATATATGTTTTAATTTAATTGCAATGGATGAGAGACAAACAATATATTGTTGTACGATGATTTATATTTATATTCACTCAGCGAATAAAAGCACTTATTGATTAAAATAACATGCCTATTTCTTTGTCATGATATATATATATAGGTGTTATTGTATCTGATCCAAAATGAAATAATATATCCATCATCACCATGTGACATGAGCAGACCTTCATATCATGATTCTAAAGTAACTGTTGAGCATGAAGCCTTATCATCAGCCGCCTGACTGACCGACAACGTGTTTAACATTTACATTTAACATTTCGTAGCCAGTGACCGCAGTTCGAGTCCGTGTTTCAACATTGTGGATAACTGAGGGAGACCAGGGGGGCAAAATGATCTTTTCTGAACCTAACTGAGTGTTGAACCTCACCAGACAATAAGCACAACTTTGTGACATGAGAAAAATAGAAAACTGAATCTAAACGTTGCACATAAAGGACAGTTTTAACCAATCTGTTTTGCAGAAATGTGCGTTTATCTTGATGATTGGGTTTTTCATTTCTGACTTTGGGAATAAAGGTTTGACAGAAATTCACAGAACGAGGCTCACTAATGATTTCACTGAGAAGGTTAAGGATAAACCTGGACTCCGTGGAGCGGCTCTTTTGATAGCCTACATGTACAATCTGCTTTTGGAGAATGGAAACGCAAGAAAAACGTTGTAATGTAAAACGAATTGAGAATGACAGACCGTTGGTGAAACCAGGGTTGAGGAGACAGAAGCAAAAGTGTTTTATTCCGAAGCTAAACATGATATTAACTTGTACAAATTGCATGTCCATGTGTAGCTATATTATCATCGGCCTCTTTAACCACTAGTTGTTGGATATTATCAAGAGATCACATTTAAACTTGAAATAAATGTTGGTCCTTCAAACAAAAAAAATGTTCATTAAACACATCTAGATGCTGGAGCAGATGAAGGGTCTGTCACATCACACTCACGTGGTGCTGTGAGACGTCAGCCAGTAAAGAGGTCACTTTGAACTACACGTCTAGAGGGGAAGCTAACAGTTAACCCAAACTAATACGGCCCAATATTGCGACATAAATATGCTAATGAGATGCTAATGAGAGGACACAGTATACCCACAACAGCTGAAGGTGTTTGAGGCGCAGGCGGGCGTGCAGCAGGGTGGGAGGCTGGGCTGCTGAATGCTGCTCTGTGCTGCCAGGTGCTGCCGGGCCAGATTTTCCCGTGGTAGCGGCATCCCTCCAACATGTGCCCCCGCGGCCTCCTGTGCGCTGCGGCCGCCCCCACACCGTCCACACTCCGCGTTTATAGCAACCATGTTGGCCCAAAGGCTGCAAACACACGGCTGAGGCGACATGCGCAGCACTGCTGCAGGGCCGCTGAGAGCAGAGAGAGAGCTCGGGATTTAAAACCCTTCAGCGTCCAACAGGTGGGTCTGCTCATAATCCTTCTGATCAGAATTATCATTTGATGATTCTCATGGGATTTGACTTTATTTTTTCTCTACAGCCGAAGCGTCTTGTCAGGTCTCTCCTTTTTTTTTTTTTTTAGAATGCCCTATACGTTTTAACCTCATTCATTTGCAGGTTGGGGGAGCTCCTGTTTGTCTCTCTCTCTCTCCTCAGCAGACTCCGGCTCCTGTGAGTCAACCGCTCCTCATTACCAGCGCGACAGGAGCATGTAATCCCATTACAGCCATTAGAAAGTCAAATGTTAGCGAGTCAATGCTGGGCGGCCCCGTCTCTTTGGCGCAGGGGCCGGTTCTGCTCTGATATGCGGCGGCAGGAACGAGGGTTAAAACAGTGGTAGCATTGTAGCCCCTCGCACCTTAACGCCTTTGTGCCGGTGATGGTTGTTAGTGAGCGGAGCGCAGAGCGCCTCTCCACACCCTTTGGTGCGCTCGCAGCCAAGCGGAAGGGACAGACTGAAATACTCTCGGCTATCTTGTCACTCCGGCTGCGGGCTTGGCAAGGCTTAAAAAGGACACGAGCATTTCACTGTGTGACAGGTTTTATTTCCTTTAGTTCTCGGCGGGCCTGAACATTAGAGCGCCTCGCCAAGCTGTAATTTGTAGGAGAAAAGCTCGGCGCTGAACTCAAAGGCCGCTAGTTCACCATGCAGACACGCAGCGCTTTACATGAGAGAGCCGAGCACCGAGCGCAGCGCTGTGGCAGGGACACACACACTCTTAGCTTATGGCAGATTATTGCTGACATTAATCTCTGAATTCTGAAAACTAATTCTGATTTTTTTGAAAAAGGAATCAGATTATATTATATATAGACTTCTGAACATCAACAGAACGCTTCGGTAATTCAAAGTCGTATGTTTTATATTCAGAAATTCAAACTCACAGTTCTGAGGAAAGAAAACAAAAAACAAACAAAAAACAAACAAAAAAACAAACAAACAAACAAAAATCCAGGTACGTTACTGATCCGTCAGATTAACTTCTAAGTGTCTAAATGTTCTTAACCACAGCCAGTCACCGCTCAACACAGAGCGATTTCACTTTCTACTTGACTAAATATGACAGAGAAATATCCTCAACATGTATCTGATGGCTGCTGTTACTCTGCCAGTCACCATCTCAAAATCAATTATCAGAGATTAAAAACCCCTAAAAACAGTTTATGATAACACGTGCACTTTAACGCCGCACAGTAGTCTTTAAAGTTGGGTCCTTGACTTTTAATAGTTCTATACATTTAATGACCAATACAAGTGATCACCTCCTTTGTGCCACATAATAAACAATGCTAACTCAAAGCATCTGAGGGCTTTACGGAAGGCCACTTTGAAAAATGTTTTAAAGTTCTGGCTTTTTTTCTCTCTCTCTCACACACAATTCTGAGAAAAATTTAGACCTCGGGGAAAAAAAAGTCAGAATTTTGACTTTGTTCTTAGAAAGTGCGAAGAAAGAAAGTCCTTCATCAGATCAAGCTTTCAGTGTGGCCCTAATGCTCTTCCGTACTTAAACCCAGCAGTTGTTGCTGTAACTCCTGCCTCCGTCCCCTTCGGCTGATCAACACACCATTAAGATTAAGATTAAGTTGTACAATATAAAACTGCAGGATCAAACCAGGCTTTTACCATCACACAATATTACAAGTGAATTTTAATGAGCTTCGTACTCAATAATTCAATTAAGTTTCATGTTTGTAATAACTATATCGCATATACGATACACAGGATGCATTTGAATAGCGAAGCCCAAACTTTGATCCCCAACTCACAATCAAATGTGGGTTATCAATGGGCACAAAGCCAGGAAATATATCGATGGGTTACTTTCCTTCTTTCATGTAAAGACACGTGTCGCTTGTTGCCTTTAAATGACAGAGTTGTGCAGCGGGCCAGTTATTCTCTCGAGGGTCTTTTGAGCAGGAAATTGCCGGAGATTTGCACTTTTACGCACCGGTCCGGCAGTGTGAGTATTATAGTTAGCGCCCATGGTTAAGTAGCGAATAGGACCACCGACAAAGATACGAGGCAGTCTGGTGTAATACTTCTGCGGTGATTAAGCGGCACCAGCGAAGGTGTGAAGCTTTAGTTAAACAGCTTTGCTTGATACGAGAATCAGCTGGAGGAGAGAGTGTGTATCGCCTCTAATGCTTTCAAATCCTCTTTAAGCCCGTGTGTCAGCGCGCTGCGAGAGCCGCCGAACAACAGCCACAAATCTGCTTGATTTGCAGATTATCTCGCCGCTTCGGTCACCTCTGATAGCTCGGAACTCCTGTTTCTTTCCTGATCAACTTGGCAACATTGTGCCAGCTGTGAGGCTGACGTGCTCAGACTCTCGGGGCTCAGTTTTTGCTTTGCGGGGAGTGTGATGCGTGTTGTGGTGATCAACAGGTGTCTGCTGGGTTCACTCTGACGGAGCAGGAACCAGAGGGAGGTGTGTGTCGGGGAGGGGAGGTAGCCGGGACCACTCTCCCCTCCCGTGCGCTCTTTTCTTTCAGACGTGACCTTCCGATCTAAATTACATCTTTATGAGCGCTTCCTTGTCCCGCTGGAACAGATCGGTCTCCGCCGTGTTCTCCGGGGATGCACCTGGTAGTTCAAACTTTGTCTCTTTTCATGTCCTTGCGCCTGAGTCCCTGGACAGCAGCTGCCTAAAAGCAAGCAAAGAGAGAGGCCCTTGCAGTGTCTTCGAGATGGGTTGGCACCGTTTTCCACGTCTTTAATGTTCCATCAGCCTTTGTGCAGGACACAATATGGCAACTGTAAAGCATGACGTTTTGCAATAATAAAACACATTTTCAATGATGTGACACCAGACTGAAAGCGCAGCGCGGGCCAGCCAGGCTGAACATCTCCCTGCGTTTGTTTTGTGCGCCCGCAGCTAATTAACAGCAAGGGCTTTTCGCCGCGCCTTGATAAGCCAATTAAATTTATGTCTCCTGTTTTTTTTTTCTTCAGGAGAGAAAGGAGGTGGATCTGGTGTGTTCTCCTCCTCGGAACGGCCATTTTATCTTGCCATCACCTGGCGCTTTCTCCACAAGAGAGCAAACTGTCCCCGGTGCCCCCGGAGCCATACGGCTCTCACCACCCTGCACCATTGTTTCCCGTGTTGATCAGTCATTACCGGGATTTAACAAATCCTCTATTTGCTATGTTTTGTGTCATATTTTCATCAGCAAGATTAAGCAGATGCTGCGATTGTACAATCCAAACTGTAGGGCTACTCAAGGCTGAAAGAGAGACGGCCACTCCGTTGCGAGCGAGGGAGAGAAAAAAAGCTTTGGGCACATCTTCAGAGGAATAAAACATTTAGGAGCCATAAACAGACTTCAACCTGCTCTATTTCAGCCTTTGTGTTGTTTGTGAATAATTAATGTTAATAGGGACAGGTTTGTATACTTTGAATGCGGGACCACAGGTGCGGAGTGACAGGATGAATAACCGGCCCTGATTTTTGCCAAAAGCTCGAGGGCTCTTGTCCAGGGTCTCCAAGCTGATGGAAAATATTGTCATCTCTTTGATTCGCAGCATTACTTTCACCGAGAACAAAGCCGGGTGATGAAAAGCTTATGTTGGAGTGAAACAGGCGATGACGGTGGCCGCTTCAGTCTCGTGAAAGAAAGAGAAAGGGGGCGAGTCAATGGCAATGCGCGCTTTTGGTTTTGTGCGCAAGTGCTCCATCTAACTCAAATAAAGGAGCCTTTCCAACTTTTAAAGGACCACTTTTTGCCTTTAATAAAGGCTGGACGGCTGTAGCCATTAAGCATATGGTGCTAAGGCGCTGGTCTTTTGTTCCCGTGAAGCCCTTGAGATACTAACTTGTGTTCTTTCCGGGATATTTAACTTCTCAAAAGCTCCAACTTTATGCGCCGGCAACAAGTGGCTCCGGGGCGCACGAGCAGCTTTGCCCATTGAGAGAAGCAGGGTGGCTAAGACAGAAGAGTTAGTGAGTAAATAATTAGAGGAGGGTTTCATTTCTTTATCACACACACGCTGTCCTACATTTTAGGGACATTTGTATTTCTGAGCACGGAGAGAGATGCGTTAGCTTGGATCTGTTCCAAAGGACTGTTGTTGTTGCGCATGGATATCCATGGCAACTCATAGACAGACCGCGGCTGAAGTGAGTGCGCATGGAGTCAGTTTGAACTCTTTTAGAATGAGAAAATTAAAAAAAAAAAAAAAAGAAAGAAAAGACTCAGCTACTCATAAAGTTCACTGTTGGAGCCCCCCTCAGGGTACGCTGTGAGTGGCGATAAAATATCAGCTGGTGCTGTAGCGAACAAATTAAATGTGAATCCACGTGAGAGAGGATGACTGCGAGTGTGTCATTAGTACATTTTTGCCTGTGAACCTCCTATAAAAATGACGTCCTCCGCATAAACTCTGATTTCGGCTGCAGTGCATTCATGCGTAAAAGCTGTCTGCCTGTTCCCACTGTCGCCTTGTTGCGTAATGATGCGTCTGCTGTGCGCGGGGATAATTCACCGTCAGTTGGCTGTATCTTACTCCCCCATGAAAGCACCACAGATAGGACACACTCTGTGGTGTGTGTGTGTGTGTGATGGCCCCTCCGGTGTCACCCATCCACTGACACGTTTAACGTATAAATCCAACACGTTAAACCATCGATTCCACGAGTATCGTATGTATGGAAACGTCCTGGCGTGGAGGCTTTAAATATACAAATGTGCCGAAATGACACATAACACAGCATAGTAATATAAACCGGGTCTCGATCTGCTACACTGACGTACTGAAACACATTTTTTAAGGCAAAAATATCGCTGCCTGCTGCTTAAAAATAGCAGATATATCACAGCCTACCAACACATCACTAATAGACTACCCTTGCTATGTTATTTTGCAAAAAGAGCGATTAATGTAGTCCTTGGTCTAATACGGTCTATATATATATATATATATATATATATATATATATATATATATATATATATATATATATATATATATATATATATACATTTCGTATTAGACCAAGGACTACATTAATCGCTCTTTTTGCAAAATAATATAAAGGGTAGTCTATTAGTGATGTGTTTTCTATATATAGATCTTCAACCTCCTTTCGATAAAGTCGGAGCCTGAAGCCGTCCTGTTTAGAAAACTAACGGAGTGGACATACCGGTAACAGGGTGTGTGTGTTTGTGTGTGTGTGTGTGTGTGTGTGTGTGTGTGTGTGTGTTGTGCAGTGTGACGGAGCCAGTTGGCCGCCTCTGGCCTCTGAAAACCCCCCTGGTGGACGGAACACGGCGGGCTGACCTCCGCGCCAGAGGACGGGGGATGCGCCTTTGACTGAATTAGCCATAAAGACGTCTTGCTATGATCTTTGTTGCGGCTGAAAGCAGGGTGGATATGAGAGGCATTGTGCACAGCTTTTGCGTGCCCCATCATGAAATATTACAGTCCATTCACGAGGAAACCGCTTTGAAAAGATATGGAAATGAAGCAGACGGGGCTGATACCAGAGCAGATTTTTAGAGTAATAAATAATGTAATAAATAAATGCGTAGGTAAACACTTCTTACACATTCCAGGGAGCAGAAATGATCTCAGGCTCTGAGCAGCCATTCATGACTGCTGAGGAGAAAAGCTCCACCTCAGAGAGCAACCTGCGCGCCTTGACAAATGATCCATTTTCTCTTTTAACGCTTTTTTTAAAAAAAAAAAAAAATCCCTGAATAACTCAACAAAAAAGTGATAAATTACAAATATGCAAATTTCAGTCACGGCCGTTTGTACGTGTGCGTCTCCATCCATCTCCGACATTCTGCGCTGCTGATCCCCGTCGTGCGCTTGAGGACACTCAGCTCTTTTGTTCCGTCCAACACTGACTTCAGCCTCCAGGGACGGGAAAGTTTCTTTTTTCTTTTTCTTTTTTTTTTTTTTTTTAGTTTAGTTTTTAGTTTTTATACCCCCACCCCCCACGCCCATCCCTTGCCCTGTCAGTTGCCAGGCTTCAGAGGTGTAAAAGCATGCATCATTTTTCACCAGCTTTCCGTTTTGATATCGACAAAGGCGGCTGCTATGGAACAGCCTCTCCGCTTGTTCGCTGGCTTGAACTTCACTGATGTCCGACTGCTCTCTTTTCCTCGTCTGAACGCGGCGCAGCGGGGATGGATTTGCAAGACAAATGCCGCTGTGTGTGTGTGAGGGAGTCGAGTGGCACAAAAAGGCCGTTTCAGTCAGCCGATGGGATGGAGAAAGTCAGCATTATGCAGACGTCAAATCAATCAAAAACAAAGGCCCGCATGCAGAACATCCTGACTTTATGGAGCTGAAATTGTGGCTGATTTTTCTGTCCCACTGGGAACACTGCGGACAGAACCGGGCCGGTGCTGAGGATCAGACGGTTTAACATAATGCTGCAAATATGTTCCACATTCTGACTTTCAGAGAGGAGAATATTTCTCAGCCTTAACAAGTGGCAGCTCCTCAGTGACACTTCCCTCCATGAAGCTGAGCAGGACTTTATCTCCTGTTTGTGTGTGTTTTCAACAGCATGAGGAATATTAGGACAAGACAACGTATCGAGGATGAAACCAGAATCTGTCTAAATGTATTTAAAATTGCTACATAAAAATGGATTTCCTAAAAGCAGAAATAAATACCCTGCATTCACATTGCTGACTGGAAAAAGCAGTCTATGTTTAAAGCATGAAAAATCAAAGTACTTGTGTGTGTGACGTCGTGTCATTTGTCTTGAAACGACTCTCAGATCGGTCAGTAACAGAGAAACGATCCGGTCCTGAGAAAACATTCGATTCAAAGGATGATGGTGCTGACATTCAGCATAGTGAGTGAAGCAGAACAAACCGTGTGTGCCAAGGATGAGTACATATAAATAAATAAATAAATAAATAAATAAATAAATAAATAAATAAACGAATAAATAAATAAATAAGAAAAAAAAATCTTAAAGGAACAGTTCACCCAAAAATGAAAACTCAGCCATTATCTGTTTTTGAAAAGTGTGGAGACATTTCCTGTGTTTTTTTCTTTTTCTCTTGTTGCTTTACGTTTTAGCTCCTTCAGTAGCTCCAGAAATATTTTGTAGCTACGAAACTTCACCCGACTCTCTTCACACAAACTTCTAATAGCTAGATTCCAATGAGATTTCTAAATATATTTCCTTCACTGCCAACATAATTCAGTCCAAATAAACATCAGCACCAGACTTCATGAATAAATACATCATTTTAGACTGCCAAATGTGCACTGTGTGAACATTTCTGGATGAACTATTGCAGCGCTTTAGAGGTAAAATATCCAAATAGTCAAGTAAGACATTTATTTTAACGCAGTTTACCTGTCAGATCATAATACGTTTTGTCATTAGCACCACGTTAAATAACTCTGTCTAACTGTTCGTCCTCGTCTCTCTGCAGCTGAGCTCCAGCCGGCTGTGCTGTAAGTCAGAGCTCTCAGTGGCTGGTGGCCAGTGCTGACTGGGAAGACTTCCAGCCTCAGAGGGACTGTGATTAACCCAGGAGCGGTCAAACTCGGCAGGACGCCCTCCACAACCAGCCGCTGCCATTTATCCACTTTCCAATGAAACCAATTACTTTTACAGCAAGCCTCGGTGCCGACACTATATGTGTTGTTCTAGCAGACCAATAGAGTATAGCTGTGAAAGGAGAGGCAGACGTGAAGTAGGAAACCCTCCTGAGCTGCTTCAACAGGCTGTAAAATATACCTAAAGTCAGTTCCCATGGTGACTAACTGATGTGTGGGAGAAGCCGGCAGGACACACAAAACCTTTTCTAAAACTTACCTTTGTTATTGTTTGTATTTCTACTGCTCATCTTCTGAAATTAGAACAGTTGTAATTGTAGGAATTGTAGCTTGGGATGATGACACATTTAAACTTTTATTTTGCATTGTGATTACTGCTTAAAAAACTGCAGGGGATTAAAGTGAATCCGCTATTAAAGCATTAAGCGATTAAAGCATCACCCTAGGTTCCGCAACCCAGGGTCCCAGGGTCCCAGGGTCCCAGGGTTCCAGGGTCCCAGGGTCCCAGGGTTCCAGGGTCCCAGGGTCCCAGGGTCCCAGGGTCCCAGGGTTCTAGCCCTGGGTTTCTGTGTTTGTGGCAAACACAAGTTTATGATGCTTACATATATTGTTCATCCAGACAATCTCGACAGATGAAAACCACTTTGTGATGTTTGGAGCGTAAATTTAATGCGTAGCAGTAAGAAGCTAATGAACGGACGACATCACGGTCACATGACTTAAACGTCACCACCACTAAGAGTCTTGCAGAAATGTTAAACTTATTTTGAAGTAAATTATTACTTTGGCCACTGTGCCTGCATCAAGTGGTCATGCAGCTTAAGATACAGAAGCATGTCGAGGTGTCTGACCACAGATCAGGTTCCTTGGATCAAATAAAATGATGATGGTGAACACTGATTAGCATATCTTCATTACATCCTCCCCGCCTTGTAAACCCATCTGAATTCCATGATCTCTAAAACCAAATTTAGACCAATCTGATGGAGTCATCATAATAAATATTCCCTGATTTCCTGATGAACAGCACTCCAGAGGTCAGAATTTTGAGATTAATGTCAGAATTGCAGATGTATTTTGAAAATTGAGAAAGAGAAACAACCCAGGTCACCAAAACCTGAAGCATGTATATTGTATTGAAGTATTGAAGCATATATAGATTATCATGCACCCCACATGACACCCCACAGAAAGTAGGTGGATCTCAATAGACAGACAGACAGACAGACAGACAGACAGACAGACAGACAGACAGACAGACAGACAGACAGACAGACAGACAGACAGACAGAAATTCCATTTCTCTTCTATACTGCAGCAAAACACAAGAAAGAAATGACAGGATAGTTGAGAGTGCTATAATCATCTGTTTAAAGTGAATATTATGAGTGATTAATAAATAATCCTCTGTGATTTTTATGCATTTTGTGACATTATTTCTTCCTCTGATCACTGGAGCAGAGTCTGTCTGTGTTCTGTTCTCACAATAATATCTGGTGCTCACAAGTAACTGGGTAAGTTTTTTTTTTTTTTTTTTTTTTTTTTTTTTTTGCCGTTAGGGCCTCTGTAGAATTCTTACTTTATTAATCAGAATTATGATCTTAAAGTCACAATTTCAGAATTTCTACCTTAAAGGAACAATCTGTAGGTGTGAGCTAGAAATGTTAATGAAAAGAGAAACTTTTTCAGTGACTTTTTTGAACTTAATAATCAAACTCTCTAGGACAACACAATTTATACTGTTTCACTTGGTTATATGTGGCGGACCCTGCCACCTTCCTAGTTTCAAGCAGTGTTCTGGGATTATTCATTTTGCTCTGAGAACAGCTTGTCTCTTCCCTCATGGAGGAAATACACATTTCTGAGTTTGTATTTTTACCTTAAAAATATTGTAAATATTAAAATTCTGAGTTTACATTTCTTCTCCAAACCTACATAGTGCTCCATTAATCATGGTCTCAGAATTTTCAGATTATAATCAAAAGTCTGTACTTGTACTTGTCATTTACTATGACAACTTACAGACTGACATTGCCACCTCAAATAAGCTCAAGGAAAATGCAGATTTGAGTGCTGACCAAACAAGTGAGAGGTGGAAGGTGTTTCTCTGCATCAGAATCCATGTCAGGAGTCAGCTGAGTGCTGGTTTTATTGTGGCGGCATCATGTTGTGCTGAGGGTTCGACGGGAGGCGTCTGTCTAATAAATGTCATGTAAAAGTGTTATTAGGTTAGTAGTTGTTAGTAATGTAGTAAGCAGAGGAGAAGGGCAGCTGGCACAGCTAATAAAGCAGTCATATCCCCAATCACTGGCCAGCCTAATTGACAGCCACATGAAGTGAGAACAGCTAATTGATTATAGGCTTGTCCTATTGACTGATGGGAAATGAACTGTGTGTGTGAGTGAGTGTGTGCACAAGGATTTCTCTTTCAAGGAAACACTTTAGTCTATATTTCTTTCCTTATTGAAAGCCTTAGTCCTCGCGACATAGTGGGGCCCCCAGACCTGCAAGTACAGCTCCTCCATGGTGGCATTCAATTCAAGTATTGGGGGGTTTCTTAGTTATTGCTTCTCGTGCTCTGAACTGGGTTCACTGTAAAGAAAGGTCTGCATCATGCCCTCATCCCTGCCCCACTTTGTTAGTCTGTGAGCTGCTACTATCAGAGGAAATTCCTTTAAAGAGCCTTGTTGGCATTCCTCTGTGTGTTGTGAATCACAAAGGCATGGAAGCTGCAGATTACTCCTCATTGTACCGGTCAGACACTGGCTGAAGTAGCACAGGAGGACTGTAGAAAGTTCACCATTCAGTACAGTGATTGTCTGTCACAGCTTTGGGGTAATGCATTGTAATTAACTAAATACAGTTGATGAACAGTACTTGGCAAGCTTTTGACATAGCAATGCAGATGTGTTGCTGCAGCAGACTAGCATTCTGGCTCAGTATGGCTAGAGGCTAAAGCAACGGTGTGTGAACAGACAAAGCTGGACAGTAGTTTCTAGTTTTATCCATACAGGGCTACCATGTCGTCATCTTCAGGAATGAAGGACATGCAGAATAATTTAGGTGATTATATTTATATATCATAATTGAAACAAGACTAGTTCAAAGCCCTGTTAATAGCAGCATTGTTTTTATATAGCACACAACCAAATATTGCTAGATAATAATAATAATCATAACATTTATATAACACTCTTCAAAAGCAAGAGTTGCACGGACATGAAAACAGAAAATTGGCATTGCACTCAGGAGGAAATAAAAACAAGCAAAAAAAACAATAAACAGAATCCTAAAAATAAATATATCAGTAAAAGTATATATATATAAAAAAAAACAAACTGTAATTAAAAGCCACTTCATAAAAAATGTGTTTTTGGAGATATCTAAAGGAGGTTACAGAGGTGGCTTCCTGAATGGAATATTATTCCACATGGTGCATGCCCTCCCACCCTCTGTCTCAGGCCTTGGCCTGGGAACCAGGAGCAGCAGCTGGTCTGCAGAACTAAAAGTTCGAGTGTAAGGGGTTGAAGGGTCAATATTGTAAAAAGGAGCAAGGCCGATCAATGATTCAAAAAGGACCGATGGGATTTTAAGATCAATTCCAAAAACCATGGGTAACCAGTGCAACAAGGTAGGAATTGGGAAAATGTGATCATATTTGGCAATAAAAAGCCAAGTGTGTGATTTGTGAGAGTATGTTTAGAAAGAATTAGGTGGGTCCATTACAACCATTATATTTTGTTGCATAAACTGCATTGGCATGGAGTGTTTGTGTACAGGGTTCAAATTGTATACCTGACAAACTTCTAATGGACTAATTCACAGTTAAGTCTCAAAGGATCATGAATGCACTCAGTTCATTTATTCATTTATACTTTTGCAATAGCCAAAGGGTTACCAAAACAGGGCTGATCCTCCAAGTTCACATATTTGACTAACTTCTTGTGCAAAGTATCAGTCTTCCCACAATGGTCAGATTATGAGAAATGATTAATACTTCAGAATTCTTCTCCTTACATTTTTTTTCCACTAGAAACATCAAGCCTTACGGTTGGCCAATGTTAGTGCATGGGCCTCACATCGGGCTGCCCTGATTTAATCTATTAAGATATTTTCATATTGGTATGTCAAGGAGTTCTTATGAATGATGGAAAAAGCATACTTTATCAAAGTACTTTATCAAAAGTATGATTTTTGTTCAAACACTTTATAATAACAATTACCACCAATAAATGTCAAATTAATAGTTATTTAAACTGTAATAAATAGTTATTTGACTGTTAACGAACAATAAAATGCTTTATAAACCATTTATTAAGCAAAAGTTTATTGTGAAGTTACAACTGATATTCATAATAATTTGTGATAATAATGATTAACAAATACTGTGTAGTTCATTCATAAAAATTACTTGGATGACCATTGTAACATTTATAAACCTTTGGAAATGCTTAATATGTGAATTGAAAAGCACAACTTTTATTTAGCTACTGATAGTTTGCTACAAAATGGTCTGTGACCAGGTGTAACATACACCTGGTCACAGACCATTTTGAAATAGCTTGGAACTCTGTGGTAAACTCCAGATTTTACAGAGTTTTGCAAATTCTTATTGGAGATCAGAAGATAGAAATTCATCCCACAAGTTGTATGTTAATTGCCAGGAGTGCAGCAGAATGTGGTTTCACACATTCATTGCATTAGATGTTTTCAGCTCAACTGAAGCAGAACAACAATGTTAATCAACCAGGAAGTCTATTAAAGTCAGGGAAAAGTGAACTCAGGCCCTGGGAGAGATGGTTCATTTAGACCGTATGAAGATCACGGTGGGAAAAACTTGTGTGAACTGATTTTGCTGTACTCTGTCGTCTCCATGCTGTGTATAGGTTGAGTTGTTACTTAAAATGTAGAAGTCAAATGTCTTTTCTCACTACACAGGGACGATTTGTTTCGAATATGTATTGTCTTGACCATGATGAATTAAATCTTTTTATTCTTAAAAAAAGTTTTGAAAATGTCCTCCTTGTGCTTTAAAGCTTTTCTTTATAAAGGGAATGTTTAACTTTCTGCCCATGCCCCATCAATGTTTATACCCTCGTCTGTGAATCACCGCATCCTCCACTTCAAAGACTTCCATCACCGTTATGTTCCACCATAGATTGGCAATTCATTGTGGGTGAAAAAAGAGCCACTGGTTTGATCCCATCCCAAGTCATTTTTTTGTTACCTATCAAAATGAATGTCAGGTCCGGCCCATGGGAGGGGCGACATGACATTTCCACGGCAGCTTCTAAACAGGTCAGCCAAGGAAACCATGGAGTCCAAAGCGGTGGGAGGGGGACACTTTCAACCAAAACCGTGTAACTGAATCTAAACCAGTGGTTAAACCCATTCAGCAGTGCAGGAATGGGGAGAGCCCTAACAATACAATACCATTCATAGGCTAACACAGCCCCAGTGGAATGACCAGGGAGGGGTTTTAATCAGGCAGAAAGGCACTCAGCCAGCCAGTCAGTCAGTCAGTCAGACTACAGAAGCCATTGCTTCACATAAAGCCCACATCCCCACACCTACATCTATCCCTCTGTGTTTGTTTTGCAGTGTGTGCTGCTTGACTCTCTCATTCTTTCAGAGAGCTCGACGAATAAGAAAAATGTAAAGGCGCTTCAGTTGGCAGCGGCTGAGAGATGTGATAAAGTGAAGGGGGAGTGAGAGGATGGAAAATGGGGAACTGAGAGTCAGTCTGCCCTCAGCCTGACCTGCAGCTTTCAGGGGGCTTGAGCACATCAGAAATCCCATTGTGGGAGGTGATTAATTGAGAGTGATAACTTACCATGAACAGAGATTGTTATAGGCTTTAATGTGGTAGGCCTGGCTTTTTAAACGCTGCTTTCACGTAGCTTTGTAGTCCAGCATATGGGCCCAGACGTATTCACTGACAAAAGACGAACGGAAATTTATCACGCTTGTATGTCCTGCTAACAACGTGTTCTCTCTCTCTATTTAAATACTGATTCTCTTTTGGCTTTACTGCCTTTTGAACCTCAAACACTGATGGGGAAAACACGTTCATACAGTGGCACTAACATGTTTTGGTTAAAAGTATAAAATCCAACTAATGATTATTTTCATAACTGATTAGTCTGTTGATTAATGTTTCAGTTAATTGTTCAGTTCACAAAATGTCAGTCTTTTCTCAAGAGGCTTTCAAGAGCCTTCAAAACCCAGACACAATTCAGCTTAGACTTTACATTATCTTAAACGGAAATAAACATTTCCCGACACTAGAGAAACTTGAAGCACCAAATATTTTGTTCAATTTTTTTTTCTATTTTGTGTTCGTGACTTGAGTCATTTTCTGTCAATTGAACAGAAATGCCAGTAATGTCAGCTCATGTTTGTCCTTGTGAGAAAATAGTGATACATGAACAACCCAACATGTAAAATGAATGTGGGCAATGGGAGTTCCTTCAGACCACGGATATGTTGATACTTTACATTTCTTCATGTTACATTTTTTTATTCTTCAGTGTTCATTTTTGGATATTGTGCTTGTGAACTGCAGGTTCAGGCACAAAGAAAAGATAACGTATGACTTAAAATTCTTGCTTTGTTTTAATGGAGGCTGTTTCAACAAACAACAAGTATTTCCCTTATTGTGAAGATTAGCTCACTTCTTCGTAATTGTGAAGATGTTACTTGTTTCTTTCTTTTGTCAGAGTTTTTTTTTTTTTTAATGAACTATTTAATGTTTTAGCTTTTGCTCAAGGTAAACACAGACTGCCAAGTTTCATAATGTTGTGTGTCATACTGTACTTCATGAATGTGCAAAGCACAAAGGAAAAGGAGACGGAGATGCAGAGGCCCTGATGAGTGTTGAGTTTAGTCAGAGCTCAGACTGAATTAAAACACACAGATACACAACCGTGGTGCCTGCTGTTGCTTGCTATCTCACAGCTAATGTGCAGTGTGGTGTTGTTTGTGTGGAAGTACGGGAGTAAACACATTCAGGTAAAACAAAAAAAAACACAAATTATCCTGAGGTCAAACCTTAAAGAGTGACATGAGGTGAAACTTCACCTCGCCTCCTGTGTGAACACACATTAACGATGGTGACCAATGTTGCTTCAATTAAAGAACATACACATTAAAAATGCATGAGAGTTGAGTATATCTGACAGAAACTAGACTTATGTCTTAACCTTCTTTTTTTACTTAAGCAAACAATGCATCAATCAAAAGACAAGAGTGTGACTTAAAAGAACTGATTGAGACTGAAACAAAATCAAGCATCACATGTAAAAATGAACCCACGATTTATTGATTCTAAATGATTAGTGAATAATTAGACTGGAAGTATTTTGAGCTCTACTCTTATCTGCCTCACTGCAGATATGATGTCTCACTGGAATACCACCACTGAAGAAATGTGTTGATCTCGACAGCAGCTCAGACCAAAGTGCTGTCATGGTTTAAACAGATGGGACGAGACAGAGAAAAATAGGGAAACGGGAGGCCACGGAGCCGAACAGGTCTTATGTGGTCACACAAAGTGTTTGCTCTCAGCTTTTCAGCAGTGTCAAGACCTCGGGGCCCTGTCCACAGACCCTTATCTATCCCAGCTCAATTACTGATGTGTCAGCAGTGATGTATGAGCTGAGAGGGGCGGGGGTGGGCTAGAAAAGGTTGGGACCTGGCTGGAGGTGGCCTGAGACCACATGGTCATGTCATGGTGGGTGTGATTGTGTGTATAGACTGGGGTAATATGAGGATACCCAAAACTGGTGGTGGTGGTGGTGGTGGTGGTATGTATAGAAGGGTGGGGGAGGGTAAAGCTGTGGGCGGCCGGCTCATTGGGTCACATCTTTCAGGGTGTTAGCAGTTGAAGTCCAGTTGCTTTTGTCAAGGGCGATTGCCCTCCAGCACGCTCCTTGTCAACCTTATTGACCACTTGACTGGACAGAGCAGACAGTAGTGGAGGAAAAGTCAGAGTCTAAACCACTTTTCAGGATGGAAACAAAGCTAAACACTTTTCAAAGACTCACTTGAGGTTGCCTAAAAATTGGAAGGAAGGAAATAAGATCAAGAAGTCCTCACTGTCATGGACTTCCCTCCATAGTCACAGGACCTCGGTCCCATTGAACATTTATGAACTGAGAACTTGCAGTAAAAGATGTTTGAGATGTTAGAGTATGCTGACTGACTGATAGTTATTTCAATGTCTGTGGACAGAGTTGCTCTTTATGTCCTTCAGAGGACCCAAGAGTCACATCATCAAACACATTTAGATACATCATATCCGATGAGAGAATAAAACACGTCTATTCAATCACAAGATTCATTTAAGGAAAAAAGTAACAATGCTGATTGCTTAAGACTGGACTGGGATCAAGACGACTCAAACTGACTGTAAAGTAATAAGGATTAACTATCACAGAGGAAATTTGTCTCAGCTGAGTCAGAGTAAAAAATCCTCCACAGTCTGTTTATTAGATTATCAAAACATATTCCTTCAAAAAGATTTTTATTGTTGATTGCAGTCCTGCGCTGCCACATAAACTGTGTAATGCATACTTATCAGCGTTCATGAGGTGGGCTGATTGAGTTTTATAAATGTCATTAGTTGCTGTATAATCCCCTGTGTAGCCACTCCGATGATTCACAACAGTGTGCACACTACGTCTGACACAAACAGCTTTCCCCCTCAGCTTCCCTCGAGGTCTAATCATCACATGGGATGTTGACATATTTGAGAGCCTATTTTTAACAACAATGGTATAATCTGCTAAAGAGAACAGGCTGGCTTCTGTGCATCTGATAGCACAGTCTGTAGTGTAAGCTTCCATATTGACAGGGGGTGGGGGGTACTTGAACACCCCGCGCAGACTTATCTATGCTAGTCATGGAGGCTAAGCTCATTAAGCCCACAGACCAATTATCACTAAGTCAATATGAGGCCTGCAGATTATTGCAGTTAACTCAGCTGTGTAGGTCAGTGTGAGTCTCAGCATCCTCATCAGGAGCTTGAGGAGGAAACACAGCCGTGACCTTTGCTCTTTTCTCACTTAATCACGACCCCAAGGAAAACACTGCCAGGAGTCAATAGAGACAGTCTTATATGAGGTATATTTTAGGTATATTTAAACTTTAAGAATAGGAGTGGATTTTAAAAAAAAGGATTTTGTCTATGATGTCCCTATTGATTTATCAAAGGCTGCCATGGAAGTATTAGGATCCTCAACACACATTTTAAAGCTTAATTAAAGACGATGAGAGCATCTGCTTGGAGTTTGGATTGAAGTGGCGCTGAAAGATACCCAGTTTTTACAATAAAGCCTTTTTTGACATGTAATTGAAAGGAAAGCATAGATCGAGCTAGTGACACAGATGATGTTGGATTACATTTAAGAGTCCTGGATAGCCTACTTGATGGTTTGATTACCAAAACATGGTATTCAATGAGTACCATTTGAATTCAATCATTACAATCATGGAAGTGAAGCTGAAACGCACCCTGCTAGATATCTTGCCTGATATGTTGTAGGTAGAGGTTTGATTCCAGCCTGTAACTATGACAGCATGAAGTAAATTTGGTGTGCAGTGGGTTGACATCTGAAGTGAGTCCAAAGAAGACATCATGAAAACATTCATATTGAACCACAAGAAGCTGCCCTTTGGACATCTGTATTCAAAGAAACATTTCTAAAAAGAGCGATGTTTGCTTCAACATCGCATTCTGACACATTCCCTGCAATTTTACCTCTGATTTGAGAATTCCACTGCCTAGTTTGTAATGTTCTAGTAAGGATATAATCTCACATTTATTCATATGTTACAAAAAAAAATATTTGCGATACTAGATATTCATATTGTCAGTGACGCATGTGGCATGGATTGTCTGACATGAGACAAATGTCCAATGAGGAGTTGATGAGATCAAATCTGATACAGTTCTTAAAATTTGATTAATGTTTCATCCATTTTCCATGATAAATGATCCGTCCTTTGTGAAGACCAGGAAATCCCAAGTATTTTTGTTTATGGCATTACAAACAAATGTATTATGTTAGAATAACATGTCATTGTGCTTGTGGATGAAAAAGTGGTATATACTGAGATGTGTCATATACTTGGTGAACTTTAAGGCTATTCTACAGACTTTACAGATGGCCAGACTTTTTCTAATTTCCCTTCTTTCTCATAAAATGCAAATGCCTTTACATCATTTATGTCACATTTATGTCTTTACATCCTTATTAAGCCTGAAAAAAATCAAATCTCTCTGTACAGGTGGGAGCCAGAAAGACTAAAGGATTTGAGGGCATTTTCCATGTTTTTTTTTTCGTTCTATTTCTCCACTCTGTCTTACTGTGAAAGACTTGAAGCAAATCCTGCTAATGGTAAAAGACGAAACTCCAGTGCATGTGTGTTCACGTGGCTGCATGTGTGTGTGTGTGTGTGTGTGTGTGTGTGTGTGTGTGTGTAGTGAATGCATTTTTGTTTTCCCCATGGCCGAGAAGACAAATTAAAGTCTCAGTAGTATGAATATTCATCGACTGAGTGAAAAGCACGATGAGATGAGTAGGGCTTAACAGAACCTGCACCTGGTGAACCTTGATCTGTTTGTATCAAAATGTCCTGCAGTGAAAAACAAGTGGAAGAAACCAATTTAGAGTAATGTGTGTGTGTATGTGTGTGGGACCACAGATCTGTGATGAAGAAGAATGAACACACGTTCAGTGAAGAGATTAATGAATATTTATGCTTTAGTTTGATGTGTGTTCACATACGGCACTGTTCAATGTAAATATGATAATGGTGACTTCCAGTGTGTGTGTGTGTGTGTGTGATTTTATCCGATTAGTTTATTAAATATTCAAAATTAACCTGTCATTGAACAGCATAACATTGTATACTGCAATTTTTCTTTGTAATTCTGTTAGCACACAATAAAACACATAATAATTTAACAAAAAACTATACAGACTAATTCATGAATAATTATCAAGGCAGAAAAATCAACTATTAATGACGGAGTGTTGATGAGTTCAGGAGTCTCGCAGTCTGAGGAGTGAAGCTGCTGTGTAGTGTGGTGGTACAGCAGCAGGTACTTCTGTATCTGTTGTCAGACGGCAGCAGGGTGAACAGACTGTGGCTGGGTGGGTGTTGCCTTTCATCATCTTTGGGCTCTGTGCAGACATCTCACTTCTCTGATGTCACTGATGCTCTCTAGACAAGAATTTGGCGGTGGAATTTAACCTTCTTAATTTGATCAGGTTAGGGTACAGGTCATGTATGGGGTTTTACAGGGTACTTAAAGTACCTGAAATTAGCACAATAGTTCCTATCCTTTTTTGAATCAAGCCTTCAAATTAAGCCGTGTCTTCTTGCTGGCATTTAGTCAAATATTTCATACATTACACTAAAAATATTTGTTTTAAAGTATGTTTTACTTAATCTCTGTCCCTATGTCCCTTTAATTATACTGTGGCCCTGAAGCTCCTTTAGAACCAGTGGGTTATGCATAAAATTCAACGTGTTTTCTTGCATGTAGGTTTTCTGTTGATATTGTCTGACATTTAATCAGCCGACGTCGCTGCAGTCTGATGTTTGATTTTTCATTTCATTGTCATGTTTGTGTCCAGTTACCCGGAACACAAGAGAAAGTTCAGAGTTGATGATGTGGCAAACCTAATGATCCCTGTGTACCTGACAAGTCAATATATTGTATGTGACTGAGTAAAGATGTCATTCAAAACATGTTAAGTCCACATCCTGATTAAGGAGGCGTTGCTTTCTATGTTTCTTATAATCCATTGTGTGTTTTTCTGCCATTCTCAGGCTCCACCCAGTGAATGGCAGCATTTGTGCCTTTAGTGTTTGCTGTGCCAATAGCTCAAGCTCCTACAAAGAGCCTGGGTTGACCTGGCCAGCGCTGTCCTTTCTCATGGCCCATAGTTCGGCATTGTGAATGGGTACGCTGGCCTTTTCTTCAAGACCTTCGGCCACTGTTGTGAATGGGGTGCAGTGGCTGATTTAAAGCTTGTGGTCAGAGAAGTAGGTGAAGGTCAGGGCAGCAGAGGTCAGCCCCAGAACATCTGATTTTCTTCAATATGCCTGCAGTCACATAGATGGAGCTGTAATGACCGTTAGGACTGAAGCAGCCTGCCAGGGCAGCCAGGCCACTGTCACACAGACATGATGTAGAGCTTTCACAGCCAGTCATGCTATTTTGTACACTCAAAATAGTCAGGTCAGTTAAAGGGTCAATTCACCCATTATAAGACACATATTTTCTCCCTTCCTTCCTTCTGGGATTAATCCAAGCTAATCATTTTCATTGTATTCTTGCACGGTTTTAGATATTTGGCTATCCAGAGATGAAGTGTTGTTATTCTGACAGTAGTGGACATCAAGCTCTGACCACTACTCAACATGATCTGCCTTAATTGAAACAACAATTGCATTGTGGTGTCTAAAATTCCTACTTTCTACATCAATATGACCACTGAGGTCATACCCATTCTAGCAGATGGAGTGAAAGCCTTTTTGTCTTAATATTTTCATCAAACTTTTGTTCTTGTCATGAGTCGCAACACAATAATGGCAGGCATGTTGGTTTCTGTTTGTTATCACATGTATGACATCATCGTGTATTATATGCAAAAGGACACATCATCAGAGAAACAGTGTGACAATGGTGACATGGGATAAAAAAGAGTCATTTTACCTTGCGCAAAATTGGGGTTGCTGGTCTACCGTTACCTCAATCGGTTAGTTTGCTCATAACTTTTAACGTTTTAACCTATCAATACACCTTTACTGGAGTGGACTACTGCCAGCTGAGATCAACTCAGTGAATACTACCTCTCTCCACCTGTCAGCAAGCTAGTCAGTGTTGCAGTGTGACTCGGAGACCCCACAGCTCTGGTGGAGCTGTGCCAGTCCCTGCCCTGCTCGGTCTGTCCTAACTATAATGTTAATGTGATAATATGCCTGTGTTGCAAACTTGCTAATTGGAGAATACTATTACAATCTAATCACTGCTGATACGAATAGATTTGATGCAAAATATTCACATGCAAGTGTTTTGCATTTTCCTGCAGAAAAGTAGTATGCTGTATTGAGTAAGTTGTTATGACAGTAAAGAAGCTACTTCTTCCTCTGAACTAGGATTCTTTGGAATGATGCTTGGGATCTTATTTTAAGACTTCTGGTATTGCTGACCATCTTGACTTTCAAGTGAAAATCACTGCACTGGCAGCTAAATGGGCACCGGCAGCTTTGTTCAGAGAAAAACAATGTTCATCTAAAATGTTCAGTTTTATGAGACATTTTTGCAGTGTTTGTTTCACAATGTTTACCCTTACACTAGATATAACTGTAGCATATACCACATGCAACAGTTACATGCAAAAAAGCTTTGTGAAGAAACAGCTTAAACCAGCTAGCATATTCAGGCAGTGGGCTAACTTCTTCCAGATTTCCAGTCAACAATGAGGCTGTAATGTGGGAGGGACTCCCTTCACCTCTTGTCACATTATCAACTGGAGTGAAAGCATGTGTTAAAAAGGCTTTGGGTGTTGACTGACTGTGTGAGGGTGATTGTGACTCCATTTGTGTATGCTCATGTGTGCATGGAAGTGTGCTTGAGTGTGTGTGTGTGTGTGTGTGTGTGTGTGTTTGTGTTAGTGAGTGAATGAATAGCAGCCTGGGCTGTCACATTAGCCATGGTTGGGAGTGTAAGTGGGCGTTTTTCTGTCACTCTGTGTTTTGGTCTGGCTGAGACGAGCCTGTCAGAGTGAAACCCTTAGTTCTCTTTCTCAGTCTGGGAGGACAGAGAAGAAAGGGGAGAGGAGTTCAAATGGAGGAAGAAAGAAGAGACAGACCTCCTGCTCGTCCAGTTCCTGATGCGCTTTGTGCATTGAGACAAGACAGTAAATGTGTAGGAGTTTGTCACTGACAATAGACAGCAAATAACATCATCTGCCTCCTTAGTCACAAACCTTCAGCTTCTACAAAGTCAAATCATTGGCTGAATAACGTTAACTGGTCCTTCAATTAACAAAATGTGTAGATGTGTAGTGTAAAGTGTAAAGCTGGGTTGGTAAAGTATTCTCAAAGTCTAAAGTACACAACCCCTGAGCCAAAGAACACCTGAATCACTGTGGCAGCATCTGATTTGTTCAGCAGCTAACCCAGTTAGCACAATGCAGAGGGAATGCTGAGGGAAGTTTGTTCCAGCTATTTTACTTTCAGGTTTGGAACAAGCATTACTTCTCCACCTGACACAACACAGAAGTTAGTCAGTTCACCAGTGACAGCATTACAACATTATGGTGCAGAGTTTTCAGTTGCCACTGTGTGTGTGGACTGATGGTTTGTTTGTCCTGACTTGTGGGGTGGTCACTGGCTTTTCATCTCATGTGCTTGCTGTAACGTTCATCATGTTCTAATGATGACCTGAAGACTGGTTTATTATGAAATTGTTTCACTTAAATATTAAGGGGGAAAATGAAACCAATTATTCAACTATTTATTTAATCTATATGTCTTTAGTTCTTTTGGCTGGGTTAAAAATGTATGTTTAGATGTTAGATGTTTCATGTTTTTGTCTGGGTTTTTTATTTTATTTATTTATTTTTTCTTATTGTACGACAAGTTTTTTTCCCTGTTTTTGGATGAAGTTTTTGTTCTCTCATTTTTCTCCATTCTGTACTCACAGGCAAAAGAGAGACTGTTAGGGTTGAGATGGTTGACTTCTGGCTTTTTTATGTGATTCATTTAATTATTCTAAACTCTCACTTTCTAAATCACTGCCTTAGACTCCTATTCCTTTGACTATAATCACATGCATGAAGTAATGATATAATAATAGTGATTATATTAAGCAATAATAAAGTAATATACAGTTTCCCGAAAATAGGGTTCAGGGTTTAAGGCATTTGGGGAACATTGGGATTGGGCCACAGCTTTACCTTCAACATGGTGAGATGACGCTTCGTATGAACCAGTTTGTCATGCTGTGACACATGCACCATATTAAACAAGATGACATATTTGCACTATCGTCAGCACTTTCTCATACTGTAAATTTGTCAGAGCGCTAAACTGAAAGCTGACTGTGACAGCGACTGTTGCATTGCTGATGTTTTAAAGCTTTGCACTGAGGCCTTAAGTCCCTCCAGAGGTAATCCACATTCCTGCTGTTGGTAAAAAGTGTTGGGTTGGACACCTTGATGAATGCACTTCACTGTTGACTCTGTGGTGAACCAGGAGTTGTACATTAGCTAAAAATCAATAGCGACAGGAGCCATATGTGTGAGCAGCCCGTGTCTGTTTACTCGTTGTCTGATAGCACTAATGCTGTGATCAGAAGCTGTGAGGTGTTGTTGATTAAGCATTTAAGAGATGGACAGACTTTAACCTTCCTACCACTTGGTGCCAAAGGTGACATGTTAACACTGGACTGTGGCATGTTTCACTGCCTCTAAATGAAATCACTTGTCCAATGTCAGATGACCAGTCATGTGCATGCATGCATTTTTGTGTCCGAACCAAACCAAGCAAGTTTGATCGTGGAGTTATGATAGATATATTTAAGTCTAAATCTAATGATATTGCCGACTTGTAAATATATATTATATATATATATATATATATATATATATATATATATATATATATATATATATATATATATATATATATATATATATATATATATATATATATATATATATATATAAATAGCCTGAATTTATGCTCCACAAGGTCAGACAACAAGCAAGACGGATCAGAGCTTTGCTGTGCCGAGACGTATTTCCTAAAATTAACAGGTAGTCTGACTTTCTCACTCACTTCTTCCACAGCAGCTCCTTGTTTGTCCTGTCTTGGTACAAGTAGATTTGTTATCATACTGCTCTGGGTGTCCAAAAACAGCCACAATAAGTAATTATCATCCTCTATCTTGTTCATGAATATTAAGACATCAGAGACATGAACACCATGATGTCAGTATGAACACCACAGCGATAAAATTTCATGTTCAGATTTCTGGCATCTTCTCTCCAATCGCATTGTGTCATTTGCGTCAAATTGAGTCTTATCACTGACTTTGTATGTAATCTTATTCCACGAAAAACTTGCATACTAGGCAATCCGTACAGTGCCCAAGCACCACTGACCCCGAAAAGTCCAGTTCGTCTGACTAGCATGTGCACTCCGCACCATTTTCAAGTACACTTCCTTGGCCCCGGGATGGTTGGAAAAGGTGTGTTTTGGCACGGTACGCCTTCTCATGCATGAGCACAAGCATGAGTGCACAGTGCGGACATGAAGTATAATCATGCATAATACGCTACCTTGCATAATCAAGAAATCCAAGAATGTGAGAGGGCCGTCGAGGACCGCACAACTTCCTGAGTGCTTTTAAATGGTTTCCTATCTGACTGTTTTGTAAATCTAAATGAATAAATTCAGAGTGCAAACTTTTTTGTGGCTTCAAGCTTCTAGAACCAGTGTCAGAGCACACTGAGAGGGTTCAAAGCAAGAATTATTTGTAGATCGTGTCATTTTCCCACAGCCATTACACTGCAATTATCATTCACTTCAGAAAGATCAGATACAACTAAAAAGTTGTCAATTGACAGTCAAGTTTTTATTTGTTAATTCTATTTATAACTTGATTTTTTGTGAAGTGAGTTGTTGTGTTATGGTTTAAAAGAAGCATCTACATCCAGTTATGGGCTCTAGTTGCCACTAAGCCTTGTGTTGGGGGACTGTGGAGACTGACCACTTCTTTCAATATAGCACCTAATACGAAAGCTTATATTGTCTTCCAGGGGATGATTAGTGACCACAGAAATCTTGAAAGATGTGCAGGTTTACTCTTAACACTTAAAGACGAGCCACTTGAGCCACCTCAAAAAGCAGGTTTCTATGTAAACACAAGCGAGGGAAGGCAGTGATTACTGAATATGCCTTTAAGTGCTGTTGTTGTAATAGTAATATAATGGTTACCTTGAAGACGTATGTATCTGTTTGTGCACAGGAACTGGGAGGCCCATCATTAGGAGTGGACACAAAGGTCTGGCACAATACTGTGTGGAAACAACCAGAGTTAAAAAGACTGCACCTGCTTGCCTTTTTTCACCTTGCCGAGCAAAAACCTATCTAAAAAAAGAAAACACCCCAACAGACCCTCTGAAAAATGTTGCATCAGGAGTAATCCCCACTACATTTGTTAGGCCTGGCGTTCATTCCTGTATCACAAAACACGCATTTTCAATGACAGCATAGATCACCCTCTAACCTTAGACCCTGAATTCAAATAGGGAAAAAAAACACAAAACCCTTCAATGGGGACAAAATGGAAGAACCTCGGGAAGAACAACAAAGAAGACATTCCTTTTTTCAGGATAGACGGACAGACATGCAATAGATGTTGTGTATACAGAATAGACCAACCTTATAAATGCTATCAGGATCTACAATCAGAATGGTAACATTTTTGAAAAGGTAAAAACTAAAGAACACCATTGACATTGGTAAGAGAAATAAACAAGCACACAAGGAAGAGAGCAAAGAGAGGGCCTGACTTCAGATGGAAAACATCTGGAAAGAGGCACCAGGCAAAGGCCTCAGAACCTGCGGTGATCAAGTCAAGAGCTGACAAGGTGAAAAGAGAGGACAAGGAGGAGGAAACTCAAGAGAGGCACAAAGCTATACTTGTGGGACACAAAAGCAGTGGTTTTCAGAAAATGTATGGCATGGTTGTCTGAAGGACAAACAAGAATGGTTTGTAAGAACTAGGTTTTTATATCCATTGAGACTGAGACTAATCGAGAGCCGATGGTAACAGGCAATGTCTGATTACCTTGAAGTAAAGTGAAATAAGCAGCTACATGAAAGTTGAAGGTGCAATTTAACAGAAAGGCTGCTCCTATAGGGGCAGTATAACCACTCACTGCGCATTATAATATTTGCTATTAACAAGTAGCTGAGTTAGTCGTGGAGATGGCAGCCCTATTAGCTTCGTTCAAATTGCTCTTTTACAGGTACAATTGTTGTTGTTGCATATCATTTGCAGGATGTCACATACTGACGACCTACGACATTCATGTCTGTGGATGAATCCAACCGACCTACTGTGATTCCACCTTTTTATTAACCTCCACCAGTGCCTTATCCACTGAAAAATCTCCACATCTACAAAAGGGAATGGTGCTAATTTCTGTATTTTCTTAGATAAAAGATTACAAGCATGAGTGTGTATTTTTAGTTGAGATGTTTCAGAATGACATAAACATTGCCAAATGTTGTACGGACATTTATATTTCTCCCAAGATGAACTGCAATAACTATGGTGACCCTTTGAATTTTCACCAGCCATTTTGGTCCAACTGAGCTGAGTTACTTTGGTATGTAAGTGTGAGTGAAGCTTGGGCTGCATTTTTCTGTCCAAACCTGATCAAATCTGAGAGGAATCCCTATCTGAGCCTGACACAGTAGCTGGAGCCAGTTTTTTTGTGTCCAAAGTTACCATAGTAGCAGTTTGCCTGGTTACAATTCTTAGAGGTATGAAAAATGTAAAATGTGATGCGACCAAACCTGAACTGGGGCATTATTTCCAAACACAGCCCGTTTTCCTGACGCATGCAACAGATACGGTTTTATTTTCAATTTTTAACCCATTTGGCCACAGTCTGGAAGCTGGACACTGCACTTTGCCACTCCAGTAATGGACTAAACGCACAAACAAAAATTTACAAACACTCACACACACAAAACAAACCCATGAGAAAAGCAGAAGCACTATACTTGAAATAGTGTGTTGACTGGGGGGTCATGCAACATAACATGGCAGGCGATTGAAGTGTCCTGAAGGGGAGGGTCTTTATTAACAAGATGTCAGCAGCAAGGGGGTCACCACCAGCACAGGCTGCAGCCTGCATCTGCTTCTATACCATTACCTCCACTAACATTTATCCTACCATTAGCCCATTTGTCTGATGGTCCATCCATCTCTCATTCCATCTGACCCCAGTGCATGCATCACTTTGGAATAAGGGGAGACTTTCTATCAGTGAGAAAGCACTATTGATCTAGGATCAGTCTATCTTTTATCATATTCACTGCTTGCCTATTTGAATGCTTATTAGTATTGTGTTGGTTGCTGTTGTATGACAACTCCTGAATTCCACTTCTGACCATGAGCATTAAAGGTAAAGTGCTCCCTTTCATTCTTGATATTTTCTCTTTATTCAACTGCCCAATACCTCTCTTTTCTCGTTAGAGAGACTATTATTGTCTCCTTAAAGGCTTGTCAAATGGTTAGGGTTTTCTGACAGGTGCCTCTGAAGAGGTGTTCTAAAACAGCGTTTCTACAAGTGGGGTTAAGGAACACCCAAGGAAGGCCCAGGAGGACCTCTGATTTCCACTGTAAGACCATCTTCTCCTCACATGACCTTTTGAATTTAAAAGTCCAAAATAAGTTAAGCAACATTTCTCCATCATCTTGGTATATGGCACTAAATCTGCACTGTGGTTTTATTCTAATGTCTCTGGACTAAACAACTGGACTAATAAGTGTTTATTGGACTATTGAAAATCCTTATAGTATTAGTTCTATGCATGTTCTGAATATGCTTATTTGAATTATGATTGAAATTAAATAATCAGAAAGATCACATTTGTTAATTGAATATAAAGCTATAGCCAGCAGGTGGTCAGCTTCCCTTTGTAGTTTTACAAATGGTTGTCTGGTAATTTCTTGCAGTCCGAGCTGGTTGCCAGGCAGCCAAATCAAAGAAATCGTTTGCACACAAGCCCCTGTAAAACTGCAAAATGTCATCGTCACACTTCGGTTTTTGTATAAATTGAAGAAAATAGATATGATGTATCATATTTGTCAGCTTTAAAGGTGCTGGTAGACTGGTTTTATTCTAACAATCTTCATGCTAAGGTAAGCAAACCAGCTGCTGGTTGTAGCCTTATAATTAACCAACATAGAGTATGTGGCTTTGGTCAGCACATATGTATTTATTTCTTTTTGTTTTGGCCTTCAATGCTAAACTGTTCAAAACTGAAAATTCAACTTATTATTATTCTTTTTTTACTCCAAGCTAAGTATGTGTATAGGCTACTGTTGGGATGAGGACCATCCTAGATATAGAATTAGGACTTATCGATCGAACCAATATGTCGCTATTATATTGTTATCGTGGTATGAGACTGTATATTATCTTAGATTTTGGTTGTCTTTGTAATCATCTGGCCTATGTGTTGTTGTTTTTTTCTGGTTTTAAAGGCTGCATCACAGTAAAGTAACATAATTCTAACATTTGGGAAACTTTGGCATTCATCATGTTTTACAGAGCTATGTCCAGGATATGTTTAGCCTAGCTTAGTGCAAACACTGGAGGCTAGGAGAGGCATTAACACAATTAAAACTGAAAAAAATGGTCAGACACATTGTATCTTCTGTATACACTGTAAATCTCCGAAATACACATCACACACATCACACAAATTACAACACTATGTTATTAATGTGTCTCGTTTACTAATCAGTATATCCAGCAGATTTAACTGGTGCTGGAAATGTCATGGCCATGTCATCCATATAGTCTCCTGGCAAGAGATGGGGGTCAGGTCAGGACACTTATGTGGTGAAGTGGCCTCTTTTAGTCTTTCAACAGCGTCTTTGTGTGTTTGCAAATGGGGGAAGTGTCGACAAGTGACAACTCTGCTCAAACACTGGACATATAGCTGAAAGCATTATAAATGATGTAGTAATATAAGCAATCCCAATAATTTTTTGGTAGATTATGTTTTAGACATACATCACTATGCTTCCATTAACACTGACTGCAACACACCTATGCTCCCTAACTGTATAATTTTCAAATTTATCTTGGTATTTAAATTTTATACCAAGATGGAACAAAAAGATGACAAATAAAGTTTGTTACAAATGTTTAGCCTTTTGGCTAACACTGGCACATTTACAGTAATAAAAATCTCTATAATGTGCAAAGTCTCAGAAGATAAAAAAAAACAAACAAAAACAACCTCTTTTTGTCTTTTTGTGCACATTTCGCTCTCCTGGCTCTATTTTCCTGATAAAAATGTCGAACAAGATACTTCCAGTCTTGTGTGTCTTGGGGTGGTCCAGCTACAGCAAACCTGCAACACACATCTAGGTGTACATGTTTCAGTTCGTTTGCTCTCTCAGGGCCTAAGACCTTACGTCTTCTTGAGAAGCTGCAGCATTTATTAACTGACTCACTATAACCTATAGATGCCCTGCAGTCACAAGACTCCTGACAGTGTCTGTTGTTGTAGCTGCCATGTTGGGTACCATACAGTAGCTGCATAATTCTAGAACTCTTCACTAGTACCTGAGTAACTGACAGCTTTTTGGAGCTGTATTGCTGATTTCAGTTATTTATCTATCTGGACAACTTCAGTATATCTATACCTGAGTCTATGTTTACACATTTTGGTTAGAGAATGATTAATGCAAACAGTTTTGGAATTGGTCAGCCTGCAGCCGCAGAAAGGATTCAGTGGTCACAATGTCCTTTTGGGCAACCAGCCCATCAAAGTAACTTATGTTCACTCAAAGTGCTTTTTTTTGGCCACGGACAGGTTCAGATTGTTATTCTAAGTGTCTGACAGCATTATGGAGGAATCCCTATAGAGATAGACTTTTGTAAACCACTATTCTAGCTGACTATGCACCCTGTTGCTGATTCAGCCCATTTCACAGCTGCCAACTTTTGAAAACCTGGTCTTTTAAAGACCACAATATGTTTTATATATATATATATATATATATATATATATATATATATATATATATATATATATATATATATATATATATATATATATATATATATATATATATATATATATGTAATTGCCACAGCCCTTATAGAACCACAGACAGCAATTATTTGATCCGTTTTAACACTCAAACTGCAGCTCTCCGACAATAAACTGCAAAACCAGGTTCTCCTCCTGTGGCTGGGAGATGAAGACGACAGAGCCGCTACTGTACATCATTAATGTGATTTGTGTGGTAGAGGAGCTGTTTTGGCTCGCCGTTGCCATGGTTTTTGATTTTTGATTTACTCGCGCATATCTTGAAAGGCTCGCCAGGTGCTTTAGTTCAATGTGCCGTTTCACGTTTGCTGTTGGCGTTGATGATGTACAGAGTTGCTTCTTGAAACCCAGCGGGTGAGGTTTACACAAAAAGCTCAGAATTGTCCCACCTGGATCATCACTGACCTTTTCATAACATTGTTTTAGGTAATCATACGAAGATGCTGTATTAATGGTGGAGGCAGGTGATGCTGCTGCCTTGAGTAACATAAGCAGGGACAAGTTCTCTTTTCTTGAATTATTAAGATGGTATTTGCCTCTTATTAGTTCCTCAAATCTCTGGCAGTTGGTGAGATATGTATCAATAATTGATGTTTCGGGTCAGATCAGTAACAGTAGTTTTTTCTATAGAATATAAATTTGGGGTTTATCGAACATCATTGAAATAAAAGAACGAATAAGATCAGCACACTTTTAAGCAGATCACAATTTTGCAGCTCTTCTCACACACACACACACACACACACACACACACACACACACACACACACACACACACACACACACACACACACACACACACACAGCCACAGATAATGTTACTTCATCACAATCTAAGCACAGAGAAGCTGTTTGCTGTCACTTTTCAGCACTCTTTATCCTCCGTCCTCTGGGGTGGGACAAAAGAGATAACTACCTCTACATCAAAGTACAGAATCATCCACCCTCAGTATGACCAACAGATTCAGCTGTCAGAGGGCTTTAGAGCTCATATTTGCAGAGAGTCAGGCACACAGCGGTGTGGAAGAGGAAGATGTCTCCGATTACAAGGAGAATTTAGTTATCAATTCAGAGTATTCTGATTCTGAAAGTGAATTTGAAGATGGTCTTAACGTATCTCCATTACCGACATATGCACCACAAGGAGCACCTAATGCAGCTGCTGCAGCAGCCCAAGTGCCAGTGCTGGCAGAACCGTATTTGTGCATCTGGGATGCCTGTGATGCCGTTTCATCTTATGCATGGAACATGCACATTTGTACAGGGAAGCGAGAAAAAGGAGCTGCTGAAGCAAACCAGGGGACACGAGTGGTGCTAGACATGTCACAAGGCCTCAGCGGTCACAACATTACCTGCGAAAAAATGTTCACGTCGTACAACCTGGGACAGTGGTTGGAACAATCCGGAAAACGGGGTGGAGCTCACACCTGAGGTTCTAACTGTGAAGAAAAGGTCCTTCCATTCCTCCAACTTTATGTAAAGGGGCAACACTGTCCCAGTATGTTACATACTAAAATAAGAAAAACATGTGGTGCCCATGAGCACTCTCACTTCAACTTCAAGAGACAAATTGTGAGATTTTCAACAACAACAACAACAACAAAAAAAAATCATTAAAACAATGCATCAGCAGTACATCAGGACTGTGGCACAATGCCAGTATACTTTTAAGTCCTTATCAGTATTTGCTGTTGGTTTGCCGGGAACCTACAACACCTCATCATAAAGGTTCAAAGCTACAGCTCAACTTCACCCATTCACCATGTGTTTCAGCCAGCTCGGTCTGCAAGCATGTTAATCATTAACTGGCTCCATGTTACCTTGGACAGAGCTGATAACACCCAATAAAGCCATTTAGTGTGTCTCCATCAATGTCCTGTTGGTTTACAGCAACACACAGCGTCAAATCTATTGGCATCTATTGTATTTGATGGACAGTTGAACAAATACACAGAGAGATACGAGGCGCGGTTAAACTTTCACTGATCTTAAGTATTGTAGTTGTTTTAAAACCCTGCCATTTGCTCTAGAATGTTTTCACCCACTTAAGTAGGTGAGGCATGCAAACCAACGTAATATATCTATGATGGAGGCACTTTTTTTAATATAGGCCTGTGGTTTATAATAAGTATATAGAATCTGTGGTAGAGCTCATCAGTAATGGAGATCACTCTGACTGCTTCTTGAAGAGAAAAATAAAGGGAGAGCCCCTTGAGGCTGTCACTGCAGTGTCAATGATTTTACCCATTTAGTGCTGTTTGTTCCTTATTTTTTACCTCCTCCTCTTTGCTAGTAGAACTTTTCATCAGCCACAATTTCAATAGAAATGGCTACCGGTATATTAGCAAGAGTGTCCTGATTCTTCCAGTTTCCCATTTTGAACAACATGTTTAAAGCTACCTGCACCCACACCTTACACCCTAGCTTGCCACTGGCTGTAGTCTTTGTTGTGTGCTCAAGTGCAGCTTTTTGGTCAAGACAAAGGCAACATGAGGCCAACAGTCACTGCTTGTTCTGTATTGGCTAGTTCTAGAACGGTTTGGCTTGTCTTGGCCCTCTGATCCTCCGGCAGTTTGTTCCAACAGTAGACACCATAGTAAGTATATGTCATTTCACCATGTTTTCTTTGTTATACTACCAGTTCCAGATGAACTCAGAGGCCTGGCGCATTGATGTCAAAGAAGTTAGTCAAAAATGTATTTAGGCCCTGACCCATGAAATAATTTATGGACAAACAGCAGTAGCTTTATACATATCAATTGTATTCCTGACTGGGAGCCAGATCGGAGAATTGGTGTTGGTGTAATGCAATGTATGCTTTCTTACTCCTCTTAAGAACCCTTGCAGTGGCATTCTGAGTGAGCCTTCAAGGTTCAAGGTTCCCTGAATTGTAATTGTGATTCCACCACACATAGTGTTGAATAACAGTTTTTATGGTGAAGAGTTGAGGATGAGTTCAGGAGTCTGACAGCCTGTGGAATAAAAAAAAAACAAAAAAACATAGGTGTGTTGCAGTCTGGTGTTATATCAGTGGATACTGATGCTCCATAGATGGGCACCAGTGATGTTTTGTATAGTTTTAATCATCTGCTTAATTAGGCTATTCATTTGCATTATACTAATAGCTGGATAATTTCATTATGCATTGATACTAAGTTTCATTTAACTGTCATTATTCAAAACAAGGCTGTATCATGAAATGTCTGCCTTAATTACCTACACAATAAAACAAAATCTATACAGACACACTTTTAAGTAACCATGGTGGTATGATGAGAGTTCAGGAGTCTCCCAACCTGAGGAAATAGACTGCTGTGTAGTCTGGTGGTACAGCAGCAGGTACTTCTGTATCTGTTATCAGATGACAGGAGGGTGAACAGGATGTGTCTGGGTGGGTGTTGCCTTTCAGTATCATTGGGCTCAATGCAGACAGTTCACTGATGTCACTGATGCTGTGTAGATGGTTCCAGTGATGTTCTGGTGGTTTCTATTGCTCCTCTGGAAAGGCTGACAAGAACTTGGCCCAGGAACTTGACCCCCAGGAAAGAAGAGCTTTTACTGTGATTTAAAATTAATCAATTAATTAGTCAAAAAAATAAAAAAAATCAACCAGGGTGGTGATGTGCAATGACCATGACAGGTCTTCTGTGAATTTTACCTGTTAACCTCACCTGCTCCACCTCACCTCCATCTCAGTTCCACCAAATCGCAGACTTTGTTTTCGGAGTTTGACCCATACGAGAAACTACAGGTTAGGAAGTTTGTCTTTTGTCAGTGACAGTTGAACAGTGAATTGTTACATTTTAGAAATGCACAGATGGAACAATGTACTGCAAAAGCATACATTTTCCTCAAGTGCTTCAAGTACATAGTGTAGATTGGAAGTGCACTTTGTGTAAATGCTGAAATTCAGGCCTGAACAAATGCACAGTGTTGCTGTCATTTCCAGTTTCAAAAAAGGCAATAGTTCAAAAATAAATGATGGACTTCATAATGGAAAGAAAAATTTTTTATTGCTTAAGATGCTGACAAATCAACAGATATGTCTGAATATGAATATATTCTGTTTCTAAAACTAAATGATATATAATGTACTTAGTTATTTGTTCGGTGTAACGACTGTAAACAATTACTTTTTGGCTGAAGTCACATTCAGGTGGTTACAGTCTCACCCTAACGGAGTATAAAGCTCCTTTCTTAGATTAAATTTGCCTTTAAAGTGTGGACAAACAATAGAGGTTGTAATGACTGTCCCTGGTGTGAGCAACTCATCAATCACTGACAGATATGGTGTATATTAGTCTTGTTAGCATTTCCTACTGGAGCCTTTGAGTTGGCTCGCCAAGTTACATAAGCATGCTGAATGGCAGTCAAACATTTGTGCTAGATAAAGAAGCCCTTGAAAGCTGTGAATCCACCTGTATGCTGTTTGTCTTCTCTCAGAGAGCTCCCACACATTGTCCGACAGTAGTCAAATATACAAGTGTTGTCAAACACTGCAGGGTGTTGGCAATCTGCAATGAGTGCCCAGTCTCTCTTTATTATACATACATGAACAAGCAGACAAGTGCTCAGTGGCTCCCTGCGAGTGTGATCTGACTGTAGTATGAAGGGGCATGTAAGTTTCGTTAGAACTGCATGTCTGATGGTCAGATAGCTTTTGAAACCCCCTCTCTACATCGCTCCCAGTTTGATTATAGGGGCAGGCAAGCAAAACACTATGACTCAAACCTTTCTCCAATTGTGACCCCTACTTCTTGTTTTTGAGTGCTCTTTTGCCACTAAGAGCAGACTGACAAGGGCTAGTGGTTGAAACCTTTCCCTTTGAAATGGGTCAACCTCCCAAGACCCTTACATGTCAACAGCAGTTGTACACGTGTTAATGTAAACAGACTTTTTCAATGTGCAGTCCTCAGCAGTGGCGATATCTCTTGCATTACCATGGCAATTCTGATAATATTGACAGGCTGACCAATATATTTTTTCAGGACCACTCCTGATACCAATTAAACCTATATGCCTTTACGGTAAAATCAAAAATCTTGGTATCAAAATGATCCCAAGATTGATAAACAAACTCCAACACAAAGCTTGGATGAAATGCACTTGAGCATATGTTGAATTAAAATAGAATTTATAGTTTCTTTTCTAGTTTTCCAAAACATAGCACACAACACACACTTCAGAACAGCATGCTTCTGGAATACTAATGCATTAATGTGTTCATCAGTTTAACTGGTTAGCGCTCACATTCATTGCTTTTGCTGCTGGATGGTTTAATCTTGAACAGCAAATCAACTTATTCATTGATTTTAATAAATAATGTGAAATGGTATTGTAACTAGAAACTAAAGTCATCAAATCAATTTAGATGAGTAAAAAGTATGATTTTGGTGAAGAGAAGAAGGATAAAGTATCAGGAATTGCAAATACTCAGCTAAAGTAACAGTCAAGTACCTCAAAATCGTATTTGATTATCTCAACACTGGGATTAACAGAGACCACTGATGCAGGTCCATTATGCCTGAAGTGTCTAAAACAAAATCCTGCAGAACTGCACCTCTCAGACTTTACAAGGCAGAGTCCGACAGCTTCAGGACACATGTCAGTGATGTTGCTACAGTTAATTAGAGTATGACCAGGCCTGGTAAGCGCAAGAAATAATACGTAACTTATATCCTGTAAATGTTAGACAACACAATAAATAATGGATCATCACATGCACTTGATGATGCATTCAGTTAGCTCTAAGAAACGTTTCATTAGCATATGTTATTAGCTGTCCTTTTCTGCTAGTTTGGTTAGGATTTATCATAGGAAACAATGGAAAGTGACAGAACAGGTTTTGACAGAGGTTTGAACGTTGTAAATTTAGGGTTCAATGGGGCTAAATGTGATGTTTTCTTGCATTGTACCAATTCACAGTCTGCCTTTTTTTCTGTTATATTTATGCCTATATATGCCTATATGCCTATAATTATTATATCATTTATACTTGAATAATTTCAGATTTTATATAAATATAGGACTACCTGAAGATAAATATAGTCCCAATAGACAGAGTATGAAGTAGACAGATGTACTGAACTCTCGCCAAAATGCAACCTTGGCTTTTTTTGTGAATGTACCTGAGTCAAACCTTTGTGTAAAAGCAAAATTATGATGAAAGAGGAACTTTTTACCTTATTTTCATTTTCAGGTGAAGCTCATTTTCAATGCGAGTGCAAAGGGCACTTTTACAATAGCATCAATATCACTATTTTTAGAACACTAAGAAGGCTCGACACAACATGAAACTAAAAAGAAGGTTTTTGAACAACTCACGTTAGCAGTAGCTTGTTCCACTCCCAGTCATCATGGCAGCTGAGAAGTATCAATCTCAGAATGTGACTTAACATGGCAGACAGTTAAGATGGAACGCTACTGTCTTCCAGCAACTATCCACGTGATATCTCATGTGATTTTAAGTTTTTTTTTTTATTTTAGTAATGTTTCTTATAGAGCTTATGAGGCTCCATTTTCAACTTCAAGCTCAATACTGTTTTTCGCTAATGACAAAATAATGAATTATCCATGCATTTACATGGAACGGTCCACCTTAACCGTTCTCCATGTTATGTCACATTCTGAGATCAATACTTCTCGGCTGCCATGACAAAAAATAGCGATTTTAATGCTATCATAAAAGTGCCCGTAGCTCTCCCATTGAAAATGGCCTAAGTTGCATTTTGGCAAGAGTTTCACTTTAAGTTGCAGAAAAAAACATGTGCAAGGAAATGTTTCATATAATCTGGATACAAGTATTTCTGATCTTTACTTGTCTGGTTTTCTGAAAAGAAAATGATTAAATGATTATCATAATAATATTAGATATCATTCAAGAATAAGAGTAAAATAATTAATCATTCATGCATGAAATGTTTAACTTTTCTTCAACTTATACTTCTGCAACCTGTTGCATTAAGACACATTTTTAGATCTAGTGCCATACACATGTTAACACTGCATACATACATAAGATTAAAGCTGTGAGCGGCATGCTGACATGCACTTCATACACACAAAGACACACGCTCTGTCTTTTCAACTTTTCTTTTAATATGCAACACAAAAGGCACAGCACTCCAGCTGTGAAGCAAATATAAGTTCCACTCTTGGACAAAGCAACAGAACAACTTTCTGCCTTTGACTCCATCCAATGAATAATAAAAAGCTCTTTCTCTCTTTATCTCTCTCTCTTTCCTTCTCTCTCTCTCTCTCTCTCTCTCTCTCTCTCTCTCTCTCTCTCTCTCTCTCTCTCTCTCTCTCTCTCTCTCTCTCTCTCTAGCTCTTCTTTTGAAATGAGCCCAGTACATTAGATACAAAGAGTATAATTCAGGGGGTCTGTTTGTTGAGGTGGATAATGTGCCTCATACTGGTGCTGCATGTCACTCAGGTCAGTGCTTTGTAGAGGGCCAACATTGGCAGCTGGGTCTGTCCTCCCACCCACCCACCCACAGACAGACACACACACACACACACACACACACACACACACACACACACACACACACACACACACACAAACACACACACACACACAGTCATACTGTGTGTGTTTGGGTGTGTGTGTGTGTGTTGTGTTATTTGTTGAGAGAGATAAGGGGGCTCCTGTAAAGTGAGGTTGCAATAGCAGAGTTTCCATTTGACAATTTACTTGGAAATATTGTTTGTACTGACTGTGTGCAGCTGAATGGAAAGTGTTTCACAATGTCACAACCATTCAATTAAGCATTCACCATTCATTTCAGTGTCACTTGCAGTTTGAAATGTTAACTTCACTTGAAACTGGGAAGAATTAGTGTTGTGGACACTTTTCTGCTGTTTGGAGCTTGAATTCATTAATGATTGGCTTTGAAGTTTAACTTTAGTTAGTTTCTCTATTTTTTTATTGGCCTGAAAGCTCAACAGTGATGCTGTGGAGGAAGAGATGCTTTCACAACAACAAAGGAGTCCCCAACCAAAAGACAAAGGGTTAATGCAAAACTGATGTATTATGATTTATCCACTCAGGAGACACTTTTTGGAAGAGCCGTCAAAAATGCCAGCTTGGACTGGTTGGGGGGCTATAACAAGGCAGGGAGAACAGGATACATTTTTAAATTTTATCAAAAAGGATTAATGGATATTCAAACAGTTTACCTGAAGGCTTTACCAACTGGTAAAGCTTTTAGGTAAGTTAATCTATGTAGCACCATTCAGACACTAAGCTATTCAAAGTGCTTTACAGTGGCATATACATATATTGAATACAAGACATTAACACATGTTTTAACTAATTGTCTAACTCAGACAATAAAGCAACAAAAAGGCAAATAAATAGTAAAATGTATTTTTTATAAGAATTGTGCATGAAAATTTCAAAAAAGGACGAACCTTTGTGATAACATTTGTTGAGGTGTGCACTTACATTATCCCAGTTGTTTCCACCAGTATTCAAAACCAGAGCAGTCTATGTTTACTCAAGCAAATGGTGTGTTTCATTAGGTTTGCTGCCACTACTGCCAGGATAGAGAAGTCGGCGAATGAGACAACATTTGAGGTGATTCGAGCAGTCGGCATTACACTGCATCAACACCCAAACACAGAGTGAATATAAAGTTAATCCACTTTCCATAACAAAATCTTTGAGCTTTCTTCCCTTTGGTTAACGGTTCCAGATCAGAGCAAAATCCAAAGTGACTCCAGGGGCCAAATGAACCATGTGTACACATGAAAAATGCATTCTCCACTTTCCACAGCAGTTTCCAAATGTACAAAAATCTACGAGCGGTGAGACTGTGCATACTGGTATGTATCTTAAACACCAGGTGTAGTCTTTTCAGTGCAATTATTGTGATGTTTCAAGTTGGCAAAAAAGAGAAAAGTGTAAATTGGGGTCACATTTTATTTAGACATTGGGTTTTCTTTTTACTTCCAGTTTTCAAGGACTGCACTGATGATCTAGTCCGTGGCAATGATGGCTCATCAGGTGAAGAGAGTGCAGGGATCCCCTCTCCTCTTACAGAAGCTCGCACTCTCTCACTGTGCGCAGACGTGCGTCTCTCGGCCTCTCGCTTGAAATCAGACCACTTTAACTCCTCCAAGTCTGTGGCTCTGAACTCACAGCTTTCACAGCTTCTGTCCCTTTCTGCTGTTTCTCCTGCTTCATTTTGTCACTAAAGTCAGAAATGAAGCCCACAAATAATATTCTTTTCATCTGTGAGCTTGATCAATCATTACTTCAAGTTCACAGTCCTCAAAATTACACTTCCTGTTCTTCAACTGCAACCTGGCTTTGTACATTTCTCCTCAGCGCTAAATTAAGTTCTAGCCCATTATATACGCCAGCTAACTCATTTCCAGTCAGTTAGAACTGAAGAAGCCTCTTGGATGAGACGTGAAACTTCTTCAAAAACTGAAACTGGTCCAGTTGTCTATGATGGCCCTTTATATGCAAACCAGGTAATTTGGGGCATGTTTAGAGACAGCTCATGCACGTGTGTGAAAATTCCGGATGACTGATGTGCATGAGGAAAAGACACGTTGGAACAGACGTAGGTTTTATAAATGTGATGAAAAAAATGTGTCTGTATGTTTGCTGTTTTGTGTGTACACAGATTTCTACACCTGAATATACAAAGAGTTTTATAGATTTGGCCCCAGGTGTTTATTCTCCAGAGGGTTTGGCTCTAGCAGCTGTAAATAGCTGGGCTCGTGCCCACTGCTCCTTCGGCCCAGAGACAGAACATGGGGGAGGTTCTGTGTCCCCCTCTTGCCTGATTGTCTGTACTTACCAACTGTCCCCCATCTCAACCCACCATCATCCCAGTCCCCCAAAAGCCCTCCACCACAGGATTAAATGACCACAGGCCTGTCGCCCTGACATCTGTGGTCATGAAATCCTTTGAGAGTTTGGTGTTGAGCCGCCCGAAGGACATCGCAGGCTTCCTGCTGTAACCCCTGCAGTTTGCCTACTGGGAAAACAGGTCGGTGGATGATGCAGTCAGCATGGGACTGTACTACATCCTGCATCACCTCGACTCCCCAGGGTCCCACGCAAGTATCCTATTTGTGGACTTCAGCTCGGCGTTCAACATGAGATCCTCCACCAGAAGCTTACCCAGCTCACTGTGCAAGCCTCCATCTGTGAGAAGAAAAAGGTGAGGCTGGGTAGCATCACATCCAGCACCCAGACTATCAGCACCGGTGACCCCCAGGGGTGTGTTCTCTCACTATACTGTTCTCCCTCCACACAAATGACTGCACCTCAGTGGACCCTTTTGTGAAACTCCTCAAGTTTGCAGACCACGTCACAATCATCCGTCTCATTCGGGACATTGATGAGGCTGCATGAAGACAGGAGGTAGAACCGCTGGCCCTCTAGTGTGGGGAGAATCATCTGGAGCTGATCCCCTCTTAAGACCATGGAGATGACAGTGGACTTGTGGAGACGATGAAGAAGCCCCCCCACACAGGTCTGCAGAAACAGTAATTGAAGCCAACTTTCCCTCCATAAGGAACCTGTCCAGGGTCAGGTAACATCTCTGCAGACCCCTCACACCTCGGGCACAAACTGTTCAAGCTCCTCCCGGCTGGAAGGCATTACAGAGCACTGTGCGCCAAAACAACCAGACACAGAGACAGGCAATCACACATATTCTTCGTATGACTTTATGCACTGAACCATGAAACCTATAACAGAAGATGCTGAATACACCCCAAGTTCAAATGAGTAAATATGTCCAGCCACTTGACAAGCTTAAGAATAAATTCTGCTACACAGCAAACAACCATATTGTCCTTACTGTTGGGGCCCCCTGCGCTGAGACAGATTACTATGTAATCCTGGAAACATCACTGTCTGACAAATTGTTTATTTCAAGCAGAACCAATTGAAAATGGAAATAAGTGTTTTTTGTGTGTGAGTGCATGTGTGCGTGCCCTCCTCTACCCTCTTTATCCTCTATCCTTCCACTCTCTCTGGGTCTCTCAGTTTGTTTTCATCCAGTGTGGAAGATTTCAGCACTGTTTAGTGCACAGAGATCATATCTGAGAAAAGGAAAACTTCACTTTATTCTAAACTGAAAGGGAGCTTTTCTGCCACTGGAGGGAGTCCAGAACTGTTTCAAAACAGCAGAGGCAACAAAGGCCTCCATAATAGCCACTTTCATTCAGGTTGGCAGAAAGACACAGTGAGTTAATGGAAATAAAAAGGTGGCAGGAAAAAAGTGTCAGAAGTCACGCTTCCTGAGGCTGAATGTGTGAATGCTAACTGCATGCAGTCAAGGGCATGACAGAGCGTCATAAACAGACTCAACAAAAGACATAACGCAACAACACTCAGGGATTAGAGTCTAGCATCTGGGCTTCAGTGAGTGAGTGAGTGTGTGTATGTGTGTGTGTGTGTGTGTGTGTGTACACATGCATGTGTGTTCATTGCTGTGCTTGGTTGGCCAGTTGTAGTTGTTGTTGTCCATTTGTTGCTGTCTTGCTGGCTGACTGGCCCTGGCTAATTGCTGGCCTGCTTAATCTGTGTGGGCACTGAGCCATTCACCTTGGCATCGACAGATGACCACTCAGGCCTGTTTGTGCCCCCAGCCGCAGTCTGGCCTACGAATCATTAGATATTAAATTCCCTAGATGTAAGAAACGGGTATGTTTCATACAGAGCCCAACAAATGTCAGCAGCATGATTTTAATAGTCTCCAGTAAATATGTAAATATTTTTCATCCATATCATGTCATATTCCTAGCTGTCCTTTACATTGCAAGTGGGGCCACACTGTTCTCTGGCCATCACTTGCTAAACCATAAAGGTCACCACTCACCATTAGTCACTACTAGATGAAGTGTATTCATTGCAAATATGGAATCTCTTTACTCAGGTCACTATTGATACATTGTCAAATCGCAGATTTCATTGACTTATAAATGAAGGTACATGATGTCATAGTAGTGGGTAATAGTGACTTTAGACCTTAACTTAAACTTCTCCTTGACCAGCAATAGCTAGCAATGGTAACCTAGCCATTGCTGGCTATGTGGAACACACAGCTGACCTCTCGGCCAAGTGAATTATTTTCAGAATTTCAGGTTGGTGTCTGTTAGTTTTGTCTCCTTGCTATTGTGGCTAAGTGTTGACTTGTTACATGTGCTGATACTCATGGGAAAACCACATGCATCACTCGTTGCTTTTTTTTGGTTTGGCTAGTCGAACTTAATTTTCTCTTAATTTTCATGGCTGACCCTGATTTTTGTTTGGCCTTTACTTTGGCTCTTTACTTCAGTATGGTCCTGACAGACTTTTCTTATTATGTTGTAAATTCGGCTTTACACAGTCTCATGCATCACTCATGGTATTTTACGATTTGTTTGAGCATCTTAATTTCGGGTTTGCCATTGCTGGCTTAAGCCCACACATCGAGAGCAGGGCATCCTCTAGCAATTGCTGGCTAAGCTAATCGGGACATTGCAAAACATTAACAATGCTGGCTAACTGGGGAAGAAAAAAGAAGAGTGAGAAGAAAAACGTTGCAGTTCAGTCAGTGCTTTTCATTCAAGATTTACTGTTATATTAATCTCTTTACCTCAACTTTTCATGTTATAGTCTGTTTCATTTCTTAACAGATTATGCCATCTTTGTTGTAATGTGGCCATTTCATTCCTGCATGGTAAGTAAGCTTTCTTTTGGGGGTAACTGTGGGCTGTGTTTTGGGGCATTGTCTTGCTGCTGCTCAGTGCAGACGCCTCCCGATCACAAAATATCCCCTGTAGAGAGTGAGTGCCAAGGACCTTCTGACAAGACTCAATTATCCTATCATCTGCTGTAATAAACATTGTCTTCACTTGATTCACTTGTTTGTCTCTCCTGATTGAAATAGGAGCGTTTACATTCTATCAATTACTTTTTGTGTTACAGACACAATCACTCAAGTTAGCGTGTTAACCAGCAAGCCCCGGCCTGTCCTTCTTCATACCACCCAAAACTCCCAGTCTGGACTGTCAGCTGTATGTCTAGCTAACAGAATTTGCCTCCTCTCCAATCAGCAGCATTTAGCGGTCACTCTGGAGATATGCTGCTCCTTTTTGTAGATATTTGAGAGTAAGCCAAGCAAGTAAGTCATTTTTTAAATATTAGACCCTTACAGGACTCCCCCACCCCCCAAAAAACTCTGTTATTTGTAGTGTATTTAACTTTACTTACTTTCTTTCCTTTTGCTTTTAATTTGAAATGCTGAACCATGCACTGAAGAAGCATAGTTAACACATCTGATGTCACATATTATAGGTTACCAGAAGCCATACGAGGGATGCTTCATACTATCATGGACATGTGAGTAATGAGAGCTTTAATCTTTGATCTTTCTTGACACTGCGACAGCATTTCCTGACAATAAATAATAATAATAAAAAAATGAGTAAAAAATACAAAAAAACAAGTAATAATATTTGAAAATTACACCTCCTGATTTCATCGCACACAACAATGTCACATCTGCTCCCAGCTACATGCTGGTGTACACAGTTACAGTTACAGTTAAGACTCAATTTTAGGATATGAAGGTGTAACAAAATGTGAAAGTGTATGTTTAAAGAATAAGATAGTTCCCTTTTATGAGCCCTCTGCCTCAGGCCAGGCTTTTCAGCTGGTTCACTGCAGAGCTTTCTGTGCTCTGAGCATTGATGAATAGGGTGCACAGTGTCTGGAACTGGCCGCCACTAGCCTGCCAATCAATTTGTTTAACTCCCCAGGCGAGGGCAGTGATTGGTGGACCCTGCACACACACTCCCTTCCTGCCAACAAAGCAGCCCATATGCCCTCCCAGCAGGGGCCGGCCCTGATATGGGGGCCCATGCATTTAGAGACCCGGTTATAGGAATTTGGAGCTAATAGGATGAAAGGACTACCATCAGTGAATTGAAGCACTGAGCAAATCAAGTGGAATGCACATTCAGGGTGTCACTCATCATCCAGCCTGTACCTCCATTCCACCCTCCCCACAGCCACACTGCACCACTGACAGGGACTAAATACTTTGAGTAGCATGGAGGTTAATTTAATTTCATCATAATAACTTGAATTAAAGAAGCCTAATGAGAAAATCATTGTTGTGCAACAACTTTTAAAGATGACATGAGTATGATTTACAACATATGCTATGGTGGAGTTCTGTGTGTTCATTTGTGATTTGTTACTGTTTGTAGGACAGGAATGTGTTTGGAAAATAATGTACTGGATGCATAAAACAAACTTATCTGAAAGTTAAAGACATAAATATTATATATAGAGTGAGAGGGTCTAACAGAAGGCACCACTGAGTTGCATAATGGGAGGTGGGAAGGTACAAAAAGTCAAGGTACCTCAGAGTCATACTTTTTGTGAATCTCACAGGGGCTTTATTATATCAGTCCAGTTTTCATTCTGATCGTTTTAATTCTATTGCCTTCATACTATGATATCTTTTTGTTTCTTTTTAAACTAACGCTTTAAAATACCAATGTTATTGGGGTCCTTTGACTCCAGTGAAAAGCTCTCAAGATTCAGATTTAAGATTAAAAAAATGATTTAATTGCATTATGCAATACAAGACTGCATACTGAAGTTCCTATTTTAAATCCCAGAGCTAAACAAAAACTATGCAAAGCAATTCAGAGAAAATGGGATGATGATGATGATGATGATGATGATGATGATGATGATGATGATGATGATGATGATGAGTTGAATGAATGAATCTCACAGCCTGGGGAGTGAAGCTGCTCTGCAGTCTGGTGGTATGGCAGCAGATACTTCCCTATATATTTTTCCAGACGGCAGCAGGGTGAGCAGCATGTGGGAATGTAACTAAAATGCTTTACAGAAACTGGAACAGTTGTATCCAAAGAAAGACCAGGCGGACCCAAAGTGACCAAATCATCAGAAGATCATCATATCAGTCTTAATTCCCTGAGATTAGAAAGACATCTTAATCTAAGATACAAGATTTATTTTTTTATTTTTTTTGGTGCACATAGAATGAAATGTGTCTCTAAAAGTGTATGCATGGATTTAAAGTATAATCCTGGTTAAACAAGATTATTGTCAGGATCCAGAGTTGTATCAACAATCAACTGAAAGAAGTCTAATTTCTAATCACGGACTTTTTACAGTGCCTGAGTCAGCTTTGGTCAGGTGCTTCAGACAGTCTAGGTTGACTGGCTGCATCCTTTTTGTCAGATTGTGTGTCTGCTCATGTGACTGTGCTTCTGGATCTCAACTATTTCCTGACAAATACAATATTATCATCACTGACACAGCAACTCAAATAAATCCAGTTTTAACACATGAATTTCAAATATTAATACCATTCACTGGAATTTGTTGGTCTTGGAGATCCTCTATGCTACAGTTCTGGGACACATGAAGAACAATGATGCAGTATCACAATAAACTCCAGCATAATTAGAAATCCAGCCAATTTATTTATTTATTCAATCAAATGTTTCATCAGTGTATTAATAATTAATCCATATGTTTTATCCATTTAACTTGGATTAGTGTTCATGACACTCTGAGGATTTCTAATTATACCCAACAGAGACATATTTACGATGCTTCTAATTGGGCTTCGGTAGCTCTCTGCTAATAGTTTTTGGATTAGTAAAATCAAGCCAATTACAGTCTAACCACCCAAACATATTGAACGCAGTGCATCTGAAAGGATTTGCCTGACAGATTTATCTTCCAAAACCATCGCTTTTGCATCTGTGGGCCATTTGATGCCTGAAGCTGATTGTTTTCACCCAACAAACTATTTGGAAATAGTTGTTAATCTCCTTCCCCAGTGGAGTCTGTTTTGGTCAGACATAATCTGCCAGAGTCTGATTGAGCTGCATAATCCCTGGATGAGGAAATGTTCGGCCCCCGCCCCTGGCCCCTCCAGCCTCTATTGGATATCTCTGTTGGTGGCTGGAGATGTGACCCCACCCCCGTCTCCTCTGGCGTAGCTTCTCTACTGTATGAGTCTGCCCTGGGGGCTAAACAATATGCTCCTATATTTTTAATTAATTCTAATCAAAACCTGAATCTGTGTCTCTAAGAGCAGTTCTGCACTGTCTGATTAATGCTGTTGATTGGAGATGATAAGATTTCGTCTCTATTATTATTCTTATTTTTTTCTCTCTCTCTCTAGCCGACCATACATCCTTCCCCTTTTTTATCCTTTTTACCCTTTCCTTCCTTCTTCTCCCCAGCTCCTCCAAAGTGTCACGTCAGGAACTGATTCAGGGTCAGTATTGTCTGTCCCATTATAACTTGTAGTAGTGAGAAGGCAAATTGCATAACTGAGCCCAGAACAACGTCTGGAGCTTCACTGAGACACTGTGCAGCCGTTGGAGATGCAGTGACGTGGAAGTGACTGACAGCTGGGCCGGTCGAGGAATGAATGGAGGATCAATGACACATATCAACAGACAACTCTGAGCTTTGTGAGGGGGAGGAGGGTGTGTGTGTGTGTGTGTGTGTGTGTGTGTGTGTGTTTGCGTATGTGTGCTAGCCCTACTCCAAGTTAATTCAGACTAAGAGGTTTGTGTTTGTTTTCTTTTTGCATGGCATATATGCATAAGTCACTTCCATGATTATAACTGAACAGTTTATCTTTTTAGTTTCATTGTGTGTTTGTTAATTGATTTAGCGCTGCAACAGACAATGGTAACATCATTAACCATCCTAAATAAATGGTTTATTTAGAGTTGGTTTGGTACCTTGCAAATAGTTAATAAATACTGTGTAGTTCAACCATAAAGATCATTTGGATGACCATTATAAAGTTATAACTAATATTAACATTTTATTGTTTACAGTCAAATAACTATCAACAGAAGTTTAATTAACTATAAATCTATCATTTATCAATGATGGTTATTATAAACAATGAGTTGTTGACTATTAAATTACTCAGCGAACTATGTGATAATCAATTAATTGCTTTAAGTATATCAAATTACTCTGACTTCAGCTTCTTAGATGTGAATATTTTCTGGTTTCATTACTTTTCCATTAGAGAACATTTTGGGTTTAAATTTGAGGATGTCATCTCAGGCTTTGTTAGGAAAATAGTGAAACACCTTTTTAGTATTTAACAAACAAACAAATAATCATATAACTGAGAAAATAATTTTCAAAGAAATCAAAAATGTAATAATTGTTAGTTGCAGCCCTACAGTGATTTGTCCTATTAGGTGAGAACTTCCAGTTGTATATACAAGCCATGCTAGCAGCAACTTCTACAACTGTCCCTGCACTGACTACACCTTTTCTGCATAAGCAGACAAGTAATCCCACAGTACTTGTGGTGGTCAGACATGAAGATTCTGTCAGTCTCCTGTTAGTTACAATGTATTGAGCATTCCCTGCACTCTGAGCGCCCTCTGCTGGCAACACTAGCACTGCGCTTCCTCCCCCTGTTAGACCCTTTGATATAAGACCTACACTACCAGCCCAGGGATCACTAACACTTAGATGCATGAGTGACTGGACGCTACACACAAAAATGACCCATATTAAAATAAATGTCAATGTTTTTTTATGGCATTTTTGTCTTTTTTGTTAAGAATAGCTATTTATGTTTTGTTTTGTATTGTACACACAAGAATGATTTCATGCTGGAGTTATTTTTATTTTTTACTTTTTAACATTTGGAACATGCTCAAGCATTTTGAGCAATAATGATTGAAAGCAAAGAAAACTAGAAAAATATCAGCAATCATGTTGTATGTGTGTGCGCACGCGTGTGTGAGTGTGTGCGTGCTTGTGTGTAACTGTCCAGTCATTGACAATTCATCTCTATTTGTAGAGCTTGAAGTTGAAGTTGAAACACATGCTCTCTCACATAATGACATGAATGACTCACAGACACAGACAGTACATACAGTAATGTTAGCCTGCTTAGTTAGGTAGCTACTGTTAGCTAACTATAAATTAGGCTACATGATAATAACACATACTCTTCCTCACATACACATGCACATGAATGGGCAAGTATGTTGAAAATTGAATCACTGTTGAAATATGAAGATAACACTCACGATGTAAAATGTGTGATCCAAAATAAATAGATTCCTCACAGCCACAGTTGATAAGAATCAAAGGTTCTCATGAGATGCATACAGGTCATTTTTGACCCATTTATGGAAGCTTGGGGTAGTAATACAAAAACTTAAATTCTTAAATATGTATAAGATTTCAATAAAAATTTTCAATGGCATCATATCATAAACATGTTTTTTGAGGAATACCTGGTATATGAAATTATATCAAATTTCCATTATGAAGACATTGCAAGAAAACAACGTCACTGGGTCATTTTTTGACCTACTTATGCATCTAAGGGTTAATCATGGAATTAAACTGTCTTTTTACTAAAAAGAGTTCATTTGACTGTTTCAGTGCTCAGATCTTGATTAATATAGCTTTGGATTGTTTTCATTTCCTTAAAACTTTTTTTTAATGTGACAGTATTAATATTCATTGCAGACAAATCAATATTCAAATATGTTATATTACTCCTCTTGTTGCACTACACGTTTCAACAGTTCATTCATTCAATATTTTCCAATTTATTTTTTGTTTTACTTATAAATATGTATTTTTAGCTCTATTTGTCTGAACTTAATCCTGACCAACACACTGAATTTTCCCTCTGCAGATCAATAAAGGATATCATGTACTGGTCTTCCTGTTTTATCTACATTGAGGCTTGTTCAGCATCTTAGTGTATCACTTGAAAATGTATTAATTTCCGCCTGGAGTTCAAGATTCCTCCTGGGAAGAAAACTGAGCAACTGGCCCACAGGTAATTTAGGTTTGAGACAGCTGCCCTAAAATTCATATGATGGTTTGTATTAGGATTATATTCCCATTTTTTAGATGAGTGCAAAATGTAGTCAGATGTCTGTTTTAGCCTTTCTGTGCATGTGTCTGCGTTTCGCTCTGTTCTGCGGGGGATATGGTCGTGTTTGTTGTTGTTTTTGTTGTTGAGGGGCCAAGTTGTTGGGGTACTGATACATTCAGACCACACTAGCTGAGAACAATAGACCATCTGTGATCAAGAACAATGGTAATGTCACCATAGATTAGACAGACAACGGGAGAGAGGCAGGGGTGAGGGGAAAGAGAAAGGGAGGGAGGAGGGTGAGGGGGGAGATAAAAACCTGATCGACATGAGAGAATAAAAGAGAGACTAAAGACTAAATAAATGCATTGATAGATAGATGGACAGACACATGTTTGGACGGACAGATACATAGATAGAAAGTGTTGTGTTGGAGTGTCACCTCTGCCTTGTAGTTCCCCTTTCGTAGGTTAGTGTTTCTGTTGGATTTTTAATGTCTCCCTCTTGTGGTCATGAGGGAGCACAACAAGTGTGCACCAAATCATAACAGATGTAATATCTTTTCAACCGTTTTTCATAAAGATCAGGTCAAGATTGTGTACTTAAGTGGTACAACTAACAGACCTTTTTCAGTGGACCCGAGGGGTATAGCAGAGTAAAATGATTTTAGTAACATTACTTATATACAGCGGATAAAATAGCAAGATTATTGAAAGCCTTATAAACAAGGAGGGCATAAAAATCAGTATGATGTGAGAGAGCTGAGAGGTCTTGCTGAGTAGTCTAGTTCAGCATTTTGGTCTAATTGTAATCATGTTATGTAATAGATACCATTACAGTAGTCCAAGCGGACACAAATTGCATTGATAAGCATTTCAGACTGCTGGAAAGATATCAGTGGCTGTATTATCCTGTATTTGTCAGGTTTTGTCCTGTTCGAGTCAGGTTTGAGAACTTTACATAGTTCAGAAACTGCTCTCTTCATGGTAACTGTGCAGCTTTCAGCACTGTTGATCATGCAGTTTTATAAGACCGCCTGAAAACCTGCATCAGCATCAAGGATCCTGCTTTTAGTTGGTTTTATTCTTACTTTTCAGACAGAACCTTCTCAGACACCACAGGTAATTATTCCTCAACTACAACTCCCATCACCTGTGGTGTACCGCAAGGTTCTATTTTAGGTCCAATTTTATTTTCTATTTATACGCTCCCACTTGGCCAGATTATTAAACACTATAATGTATCCTTCCATTGCTATGCAGACGACACACAAATATACCTCCCGCTGAGGCCCAGTGACCCAAGAAGCCTAGCTGCTGTCTTAGACTGTCTAAAAGATATTAGTCGTTGGATGGCCCAAACTTTCTTACATCTTAACAACACAAAAACGGAAATCATATTGTTCAGCCCCCCAAACCATATTAGTCATTATCAGCAAGCCCTCGGTCCCCTCTCCATCAACACAAAACCCACTGCAAGAAACCTAGGGGTACTCTTTGACTCAGAGCTGACTTTCATCCTTCATGTCAATAAACTGATCCAGTCCCGCTTCTATCAACTACGCTCCATTTCTAGAACAAAACATTCTCACACCCACCGATCTGGAAAAAGTCATACACACATTCATCTTTTCCAGACTAGATTACTGCAATTCCCTTCTCTCCGGCATAAAACAAAAATCACTGTCTCACCTTCAGCTGGTACACAATTCAGCAGCTCGGCTTCTAACTGGTTTTAACAGACGTCAACACATTACTCCAGTATTAGCTTCCCTCCATTGGCTCCCTGTCTGTTTTAGAATTGATTTTAAGATTTTCCTGATCACATTTAAAGCAGCGTCAGGTCTGGCTCCAAGCTATATTACATATATTTTAATTCCCTATGAGCCAGCTGGCAGCCTTAGATCCTCAGGCACGGCCCTCCTTACCATTTCAAAGTCGAGTCTAAAAACTAAAGGTACCTTCATCATGAGGGCCCCTCGACTTTGGAACGCCCTGCATGAGGAGATGAGGCTTGCAGGATCGGTAACTTCTTTTAAATCACTTCTTAAAACCCATTGTCAGAGACTTGCCTTCATGTGATGTGGTCCTTTTCTGTTTAATCTTATTCCAACCGTCTAGAGTTCTGTTCCACTATCTTATCTATTCTATTTATTCCATTTCTTTTATTTCAGCTACTTTACTAATTTGTGTTATTAACTCTGTTACTTCAGTTATTTCATTTCCGCTTGTGGCCCAAAGTGATAATAATTAGGTTACAAGTAATAATAATAATGATGATGATAATAATGATAGCAGCTACAATGTGTATAGGCATGGGAATACTGTTAATACATGACATTAGGCATCACAAGTCAGATATTAGCCTGTCTAGTCTTGTGAAACTGCTGATATTTACAGTAGTCTAGCGACAGACAGGGAGGGCAGGATAGATCCCCTGACACATGGTTCTTAATAAAAACTGCAACGCTTTCCCACACCAATTACAAAGATGTTCTGTCGGGGAAGACAAAGTCTCTCCCTCTCAGCACTGTCATTTAACTGTGTTTCTGTCATGCCGGCGAATTGACTGGAACAAACTCGAGACTAATGTGGATACATGTGAAGAAAATCTTCACTGACAGGATAAATGGGAACTCTTGTTGAACTCACAATTTGCTGATTTGAACAATTATTCCAGTTCAGTTGATAAGTGTAGGCTACACTCACTGATTCTGCAGTTTCTTCTTTCACATCACCATTCAGACACTCACTTGCAGTTACCAGCAACTTAACAGAGTTACCACATCATGATTGTTTTTGGCTTTTGAAGTCTTTCATTAAGATCTGTGTGTCAGATGTTGAATATTACTATTTAGCTAACAATGACACTCAATGATTCTAGTGACTGAACATACAGTTCAGCTGCAGTTTTTAAAACGGTCATATTTATTCATTAAACTCATAATCCCTTTACAAAATTGGCCCCTTCTGTGATAAATAGGGCACGAGTGTGTTTGATTTTTAACAGTACATGAAATATGTAACAGGATGCTACAAAGCTGTGTGACATTTTGTTGTTTTTCAGCTGAGAGAAGAAGGTGGTGATGTGGACGGAACCACGCGGTCCTGAGTGTGTGTCAGAGGGACCATTAGAAGACAGAGACGGAATCTCATCTCATCATTGCTGAACATCAGCAAATGGCTGCCGCTTTGCGACTGACCTTAAATGAAGTTAGGACTGAGACTTGATTAGTCACTCCAGCTCGCCTGTATCCCACCTCCATTCATGCATGGCAAATCTATCATCAAGGCGATAGATTTCCACTTTGCAGAGATCCAGGGCATGCTCTGGAAACAGGCGTAGTCCATTGTGCCAAGGGGACAACAGACAGAGGGGGTTGTACTCAGCGTACTTTCTTGTCCTCATAAAGATGGGAGATTACATTTTGTTCAGCTGGGCTCCTGGGTCATGGACCATCCCACTGAAGGATGCTTACTTCCATGTCAAGGTGGCACTAAAAACGAGGAAGTCCTTGTGTTTTGCAACAGCCTATAAGTATAAGTGGCTGTTGTCTAGCCACAACCTGCACTGCCTGCACTGTAAGCAGATGTGTGGATGCAGCACTACAGCCACTGCACAATTATGGAAAGAGGGTCTCCTTTTAGCTCAACAGCCTATTGTTATATGGTACTGCCAGGTCCAAAGTTGATTCTACACCTAAACAAGAATAAAAGCACCTGGTGTATCTGGGCATGGTGCTCAATTCAACCGGGCTTCTGGCTTTTCTGTCGGAACACAACCAGACAGCAGGACTTGTGCAGGTGTGGGAGTTACAGCAGGGGTTCTACTGCGAATGCTGCACATGGGCCAGTGCCAGACTCAACATCTACTGTGTCCGGTGTGTGTGGTGGCTTGTTATGTTGAATGCACGCCCCCCTCACTAGGTAACTCTAGTTTTAAAAGCACAGGTCCTGGTTTTCTGAAGGGTTGGTAGGCACAGGCAGACATTACTGGACTGCGAGCAGTGTTGAGGAGTGTGTTGATGACCTCTATAGCAACTTTGCAAATGTAAACTTAAAACAAAAGGTTTTAATCATCCAGTAAAGTTTGAACTTAGTCATCAACTTCTCCTCTATTTATTTTTCATGAAAAATAATAGAAACATAAAGAAGCAGCCCTAGTTTGGCTCTAATGTTTAGCAGGCAAAGAGACATTAGTCTCAGTTCTTACGCTGTCTCAAACAAAATAATAATGTGAGCATTTTAATTGGTCCAGTGTTGTTTTGTCACAGCAACACAGATCTATGGTGGACAAAAAATCCTCCAACAACATCTGACAGGAACTAAGGGGGACAGGCAGCAGTACACCACATGGCGTGCCATATTGATGTTTGTTTAGAATTCTGACCCTCATGCTAATATATGGCAGTAATTTAATTATCAGTGGAAGGGGATTTACTATCTGCCAAACTGAGGACTTTAAGGCCGACATATGGCCGCTCTGTTTCTCTGCTGGAACAAACAATGATGAGCATCAGGGAAAACTAAAGCTACGATCAAACAAACCGCCTTTGTAATGTAGCCCACTGTGTGTTCAAAAGACTGAACATGGTGACATTTTAGAAATTCAACCAAACTCATTGTCAGTGTGTTGCAGGCTAGTCATTAAATCAATCAACAGAGGTTTTGTGGTTTCTAGATATGTTCTGACAAACAAAACTAGATCTGTAGCCATCACTTAAGTTACTCTCCGAGCTGGTCTGTTTAAAAACTGACCTGGTAGACTACATGGCTGCACCCTGGCATATCTGCGGAATGTTCTCCAGCGGGATGAATGATTATGTAATAACCTTTTTGCAGATTGATACCACAGGAATGCGGCACAGGGGAATCGCGAGACCTGCGTCAAGCAGACCGGAGTGATGCAGGAAACGGGATTCTCCTTCAGCGTTAAAGCACCACAATGAGACAATGATGACGCACAGCGGGCACCGCTCTGACGTTAGACGGACACAAATATCACGTGCTGTTGCGTGATCATTTGTTTTGATTACTTGTGTCTGATTAAAAGCTAAGACACAAGCCCTCCACACCACATGGTCTTACATTGAAAGGTTAAACAGGAAGTACTTCCTATTTGCCTTAGCGACGAGCTTCCCGCAGCCGGACTGTGGTCCCCGTGTTGAGAGGAGCGGAGAGTAGTTTCCCTTCCTGCCCTCAGTCAGGGTGCGCGGTGTGCAGGACCGGAGGCTGGGCGGGAGGACGGCCCGCCATCTGCATGCAGCGCGAGCTCAGCCGCACCACAGGCGACAGCCAGAGGATGAGCGCGCGAGCACTGCAGTAATGATGCGCTTTATCCTGGACTGCCTGGGGACACCGGGGGCGAGGAACCCCAAGGAGGAAGGGTAACTGTGCCGTCCGGTTAACCTTCTACAGCAGCCAGCCGTGTTGTTTTCACGATTTTAAGGTTGATGTTTAACTTTTCAGACAGGTAGAGGTAACTGGAGGCTGCCCTCCGGATTTACAGCATCCGTACTTCAGGTTTAGCCGTTAAGTGAGAGGCTACAGTACCTGCGGCCCGCCCAGCTCTCTGGGGGAAACATCACATGTGTTGATGAACCTGCCGCTCGCTGTGTGATGCCAGATGTAACTAACTAGATGTAACGCAGTGGGAGAGCGGACCGTTCTGACACAGCTCGGTCTCAGTAGGCTACACCACAGGTCACTCATTTTCCATATGCGATTATTAATACATTCTTTTATAAGGCCGTATTATGTCTAGATCTGTACTTCTCACATTAATGTGGAGGAACATGTACTGCATACATGGCCTGTAAGTCGCCACACTATGTGCTGCAAATGATATTTTTTAACAAATGAGAACATGTATTAAAGTAGAAGCTTAACTCTCACTTTAATGAGCTGTTTCAAATACCAGGTTTCGATCAGTGTCAATGCACAAAAGAACCACCCATGTAAGTAAATAAATGGACAGTTAACAAATAGCAGTGTACTGTGACACCTCATGCAGACCAAAAAAAAAGTTAGTAAGTAACAAATAGCTAAAAACGAATTGTTTATCCTGAGCTATGACTTATTTCAAATTCAAATTCAAAACCAAATGTCACATTTATGAACAAAGCTGACGAGCTCAACATGGATACAAGTGTTTCAACAATAAAGGCTGCATAGTCTAATCAGAGTCTCTGGCAGAGTCGCAGTGCTGACACAGCATATAAACCCCAAACCGTGGAGTACAAACCGCACGTGCCCTTAAATTGCAATGGATATTGTTTTGCATGTATGTAGTAAATTGTACTTGCAAGTTTTATTATTTTAATCATGAAGTTTATATGTTTTAATTCCATGGTTCGTCAAAAAGGAAAGTGTATCTCAGCTCAGAATACAGAGACGCTGCATGACAAGAACAAAATTACTTCGGAACACAAATGACACATGCAGCTGTCACAATTATTGTTGGAGATAGTTACCGTGACTTAGGTAGCCTACCCAACATGCTTGCCTTTACTTGAGTACTCCATATTACTTTGATACAGTTTTGACCTGAGATATATTGTATGAATCATGCATCAAGTAACTATAAACTCTAAACTAATAAACTATAAAACAGTGTGTATTTGACACATATTTTGAAATAATAGAATGACCTAGCCTAGCAGCTACACCGTTACTAAGTCATACATGTATCAGCAATAGCAGATAAATAATATAATGGAAAATATAGTTCTGCTGTTATTTAAGAGTTAAAAATCAAAAACTGATATTTCAGTCAATTTTATCCCCAGCAATGTCATTATAAATTACAATAAATGACAATTATGGTATTTTGTTTTAGGAAAGTAGGCTGTTGCTTGGTGGACATTTACTTATAGAATGCTTACACAAATTGGTATTTTTTTGTCTACTACAGCGTACATACCTGCGGCAGAGGATCAAGGCCACTGAAAGTGTGTTGTTGAGTTCTGGCTTTTTTCCATAACTCTTCTGTATGCATCAGATCTGTAAATCTCTCCTGTTTTCTCTTTTGAGACAAAAAATCTAAAATCAAAAGAGAGAAATGTATACTTCATATACATATATATGCAAATATAGATGGAGCATAATAGGAATACAGCCAATCAAATCTTTCATAAAGCAGTAACATTGATGTAGTATCACAGGCAAAACAGATGGTCAGATTGGTTTGCCAGCCAGCCAGAAGCCTCCTACACAACACTAGAGCCACAGGCTCTGAACAGCAGCCCGCATTAGCTCACGCAAGTCTTCACCTTGTCTAACTTACAAACATGAGTACATGTCTTGCCCTTCTCCTTAGTTGTTGAAGTGGCAGCCAAACAAATATTCACCGGGGAAAGGTGCGTCATCAGTTTTCAGGCCGGATTGCTAATTAGTTGCTCAGCTGCAGCACACTGAACAGCAAGTACACGTGCCTGCAAGTGTCACTTGGGCCCGTTTAGGCGCTGGTGTGGTCCTTCAGCACCACTAAAAACACCACATGTAGGCTTGGATTTACAAAAGTCTAGTGAGATTAGTATGCTTTCACTTTGACTGGGTTAGGAAAAGATGAGGGTTCAGTTTATAGGATCACCCTCCCAAGATCTTTTCACAGGTCTTGGCCTACCATCTAGAAAGGACCACATGCCAGCTGCTGTCAATCAAACACAGACACCAACACAATCAAGCCAGCTGAAATGTAAAGGAGCATTTCTGATTTTTGCCGAAAGAAAGTTTTTTCTCCACTTAAAGATTAAAATGAAATAACTATGCTTATAAAAGAAAACTTTTTTTTTTTTTTTAAATGTATCGGGAGATGCAAGAGAGACTGATACGCCCTAATTCAGATGAAAACATTTAAATGAATTATTATTGAAGTAATTCATATCCATTTATTACGTTAAACAGATCAGACCAAAAGTCTACTTTGTCTTCTACGTGATGATGTATAATATAGTTGATTGGAAGTTTATTTGTTTGCTTGTATTTTGGAGCAAAATCAATGAGTTGCTAAAATGATTGGATGCACACTAGATGTGCAGGCAGATTTTAACAATACAAATGAGTCTCATGACTGGTAAATGCAATAGTCCAACAATTCAAATGAATACAGAGGACTCTCATAGAAGAGCCGTCAGTGTTTCGCCTCTTAGAACACATTTACAACCAATTTGATGACTACTGATAATACAGTCTGCAGACACACATAGCGCATGCTGCAGCAGAACTATGTTGTATATGATTTTTAGAATAAGCATTGCTTCAGTATATACAGTGTCGATAAGTGACTATGATCTAGTTTATGTTATTAGTGACAGCTAGCAAGTAAGACAGACAAATCATGACATGTCCCCCCATTCCTATTAGAGCTACAGTGATAAAGCAATATGTTTAGTTAGTCTGCCAACTATTTGGATTATCAATTTATTGGGTTTGAATAATTTTTTAAGAAGAAAAATCTTCTCTGTTTCCAGCTTCCTAAATGTGAACATTTTTGTGTTCCTTTACCTCTCTATAACAGTAAACTGAATTTTCTATTCAGTAAGCAAAAGTCCCAGTACATTTTGCTGTCATAGGACATTATATTGGGATTTTGGATACGTACATTTTTTTTCACTGTCTTTCGGAAATTTTAGACCAGACCATTATAAATCATATGCTAATAAAAAACAGTGGACATGCACATGATTCTGTTTACACAACACTTGGTGTCTGTCTGCACACACTGACGCTCAGCATGCCTGCTGTGCATTGCTTAACCTGTGTGGCTCATATCACTCAGCAGGCAACTTTGCATCAATATATAATTTGTGCTCAAGGTAGTCATGATAACAGCTTTGTGGCGCCCCGGCAGAGTAGTTAGTAGTGCGTGCACGCCATGTACAGTATGGGCTGTGTACTCGCCTCAGCCGCCCTAATGCCAAAAGAAAAGAAAACAAAGAAACACACAGACACTCAATAAGAACCAAGATAATAATGATAATAATTTGTTCTGCTGCCTCAGCGTGGTTAGAAATAAAACATGCAGCTTTAATTGTTTTATGTTTGCTTGTTTTAGTCTGCTGAAAAGCATCACTGAATGTCTGAATAAGAACTTGAATAAAATGTATATAACTGCAATGTTATAATACACACATACATGATTTGATTCGTTTAGATTACAAATTACAAATGTAACTGTAGTAAAATCATAAATCTTATTATAAATTCACCACAGGTATTGATGATTGAAGCAGAAAAAAATGACAGTGTTACAGTTGATCACCTGGTCACATATTTAAGATGCATTCATGGTTATTGATTGGTTGGTAATGCTTGCCTGTGCAGACTGCTGCCTTATGTGTTCCCTGGGATTTTTATGAATGGCTCCATCGATGCATTCTGGACTGAAGCATACTGCAGTGGCAGTGATTGTTATGACGATGGAGGGGGAGGAGGACCTAGAGGAGGTGAGAGATGTGTGAGGGTTAGAGAAGCAGCGTGATGGTAGAAGGGAAAAGGAAGGAGGAGAGACATGAAGGGAGGAGACTAGAAGAGGAGAAACATATTCTCCTATGGATGGAAAAGCCTACCCCGCTGCTTTCACTGTGACTCATCTCTTGCCACTCTCTCATTGGTGCATTCTGCCTGTATGCATCGACTACCACACACGCGCACACACACGCACACACGTTCACAGCAGCAGCCCCGCCTCCTCTGCAGTGTAGCGACAGCTAGTGAGGGCAGCAATGGAGGAGCCAGCAGTGCAGCACGAAAAAATAGAGGGATCATGGGAAGGAGGGCATGATGGGGGAAAGGCAGACTGGAAGAATGAGTGCTCCCTCTCCTCCCTCCTTAAACACTCCTGTCTCCTCTGCTGGTCATCTCCCAGGGACACCGACGTCGTGGAAACGGATGAGAGAGCTCTTGCCAAAGCAGCCGAGATCAGAGTAAGAAGACCGCAGCATCTAGCGCTGGTGTGTGTGTGTGTTTGTGCATGTATATTGGGTTTGGGTTTTTATTGGTCTGTGTAAATATGTACTGTGTTGGTGTCCCATTTTTCAGTTTTTGTTTGTTATCATGGTGTGGACAGGACATAAATAAAATGTGTGTATATATATGTAGTGTATCCAGTTAGGGACTCACTGCATTTCCCATGATGCTCTCCTGTGATGTCATGATGCTGTAGGACTAGTGACAGACTGGATGAAGCTGTTAAGTACATGTGCTCAGTGCTTGTCTGGTCTTGCTAAATTTGAGGCACTGTCTCGTAGCCAGGACCTGTGCCAAAACCAATCACTACATGACTTTATAAGACACGTTCTTACATCACATGAACATTATATATAAATCTGTGATTTATTTTCTCAGATAGAAGACCAAGCGAACCTGCAAATATTGACATTTCGGAACTAGAACCTGAAAAATGACTATCAAAACTGTGGCACAATATTTTTCTGTTGTCCAATTAATTGATCAAACGTTTGAGCAGCCTGTGGGCATATTGAACATCCTGTATGTCAAATTGCTCTCTCTTGTGGTAGGTGGAAGAATCATACAATGTTTTTTGCAAATTTCAAAACATATAATATGCCTATAATATATAATATGATAAGTTTTGGTCTTGTACTCTAATGTCTTTGTTTCCACCTGCTACATAGTCACAGCCATGCTTGCGGCATGCACATATATCATCCATGATTTATTACAAGCTAAACTCAAACTGTGACGCAAGATAGCAAGCAGCGGAAAAATGAAATGTTCAAAACATTACAAATGTGGCTCTGAGCAGGAACTATTGAGAAATGTGCAGAGCGGGTGAAGATTTATCTCAAGCAACCGTGTTCAAAAATTAAGGCTGACTACAGTGAGCATGGTGGAAGATACTTAAGCAGTGTTGAAGCATCGACAGCACCACCTGCCATCAGCAGCTAACAGCGCAAAACAGAAAACAGAATATAAAAGGCCGGCACTACTTCACATCAATGTATAATGTCATAAGAGTGGTACATAAAGAGCCTAGTATTTTGTTAGCTTGCAGGCTAACAAGAGACAAGACAGGAATGGAGTTGCTGAAAGGCATATTTGTCCTCTAATTTTGGAGCTAAGCTAGCAGAGTCCCTGCTTCCTGTCCTTAGGTAGCTAAGCTAAACTTAGCTTGTTTGTTTACTGGGTATATATTCCTGAAATTGACCCATTCAAGGACATTTGAAGTGTTCGTTATAAATCATTTTTAAGCAAAGGATGTCAGATAATCTAAGGATCTAAGGAAGTGCTGCTTTTACTTGTCATTTGTAAAAGCAAACATGTCTTTAGATTTTGGACTGTTGATTGGACAAAAGAAGCAATTTGAATATGCCACATTGAGCTCTGGGAAATTGTGATGAGCATTTTTGACAATTTGGTGGATTAGATTTTTGATTGACTAAATTATTTGCATTAAATTGTTTGTTATGTAGATTTAACCCTGTTTACATGCATGTTTTATCATTGCACAGTTTGAACAATTCTTAATATATTTCTAACGCGCGTGCGTGTGTGTGTGTGTGTGTGTGTGTGTGTGTGTGTGTGTGTGACTAGGAGCTGGAGAATGCCGTGGCGGTGGAGAACATAGAGCTTCAGGAGCAACAATCAGACCGCAAGGAGCTGGAGGAGACTCTGGATAAACTAGAGAAACATAAAGAAAAGCTGGTACAGCAGATAAAGACAATAAGACAGCTCTGCTATGAAGAGAGTCAGCAGGTAATGATGTTGTAATGTCATGAATGAAAAACCTGTTATAACTGATGTGCAGGTACATTCACAGTGCTGCGTCTGTTATACTGCACTGTTGTCCAAGTTTGTTAAAGGGTTAATGATTGGTAAGATATTTTTGAGTAACCAGTTCACAATTCACAAGCAGAGGTCGACTAAACAAGATTTTGTTTTTCACTCACCTTCGTGCTGATGGAATGTTTGTTGTGCACAAACATTTCTGGAGCTTCAAAGCAGAAAAGTGTTCCAGCATTCTCCTAAACAAAGGAAGTAGATGGGGACTTTCACTGCAGCTGCTAAGGAAACTACATAACCGTGCCACCCTGGGTGAATTGGATCCCGGGATTACAGTAGACTTGAATTATGCCAGATGACCTGCATGGAGTGATGTTTATATATTTTTTGATTGTTACTGCTTTTTTTTAAAGTTTTAAAACAAGTCCCTATCCACTTCTAGCTCTAATCTAGTGATAACCCTCCCGTCCTCATGATTAAGAACTAGTTAGATTACATTTCTCACATCCATCCATCCATCCATCCATCCTTCCATGCATCCATCCACTGTTGTCCACTTACCCACGGTTGGGTTGTGGTGGCAGCAGGCTCAGTAGGGTACACCAGACATCCTCTCCCCCAGCAATGCTTCTTTGCTCAGGGCACCTGCATATTTTTAATGCTGCCATGTTACATAATACTAGAATGTAGGCAAATACCTTATAAAAAACAATTAGCCCGGTCTTTCACAGAAAGCATCAGTGCAATATCCGCATTAGCATTTAGAAGTGGCTTAGCCTCCCCCAGTCATGTTTATTGCTTATGATTAATGGTGTCTTAATAGAATTTGTGATGTGAAGGAGTGGATTTTGTAAATCACAAGAACTGTGGTTGAAAAATCTAAAAGAAACTATTAATTTTAGTACAAACTGGCAAACATCCCTTTTCTTTATATGTCAGAGAGATTGGTTGTTGTCTGTATATGGTCTCTGCAGGCTGGTGGTGTGAATTATATAGAAATGACTAAAAACGGTCCATTAAAGGAATAAGCACGACTATTTATTAGTTTAATCTGTGTTTTGTTTATTTGCAGATTAAGAGTGAGCCAGCAGGTGGTGAATATTTTTCTCCAAAAAGAATCTAACTGAGTGTAAATGGCTACAGTGGAAACATGACCCTTCCATCTAAAACAAATCCCTGTAATCACACCACAATGGCTCTTTTCTTTCTTTCCAGATCCTGTCTTTACAGGCAGATGAGATGCAGAAGGAGAGCCAGGTGGAGGAGTATGAGAGGGAACTTGCCAGAGCCAGGTGGAGGCTGAGGAAGCTCAGAGAGGAGGTGAAGCAGGCCAAGAGAAAGGTGGATGAGGCTGGAGAGAGGAACAATCCTTTGCAAGACTCCATCAGACAGTCCTACGAAGAGATCCTGCAGGTACAAGAGGATAAGCATGTGTCTATCATATTGTTCATTATGTGTTTTTCTTCATCATTTATTATCATAACTTAGCTGGTAAAATCAGAATGAAGCTGTGCTAATTCCTTATAATGATATGTTGATGTTTTTTTTTCATTTAATGATTTATAGCAGTAGTAGTAGAAGTTTTTAAGTGAAACAGAACTGTTGTATATACAAATTTCAGGTAACAATTTGTCAGATGTAATCTAGGTGCTAGCTACAAACAAACCTCATTACGTCATAACAACGTTGTGTCTTGAACACATGTATCTTGAAGTAAACGTTCATGTGGCGCTGTGATTCTGCCGTCTCATTAAAGTTGAATGGTGCAGAGCCTGAGACAGTGGGGCGGAGTATCTGTGTCACAGAGACCATTCTCCTTATAACAAGACACTGAATCATCAAGATACATTTGAAGCCCTTACTGACTCACACTAATGTTGCTTTTACAGAGTAAGATTTGCAACACTTTCCAAGGACTTCAAGATCTGTTGTATGAATATTTATACTCAGTTTTATGTAGCAACACTCAATTATCTGTCTGTTCTGTCATTTAGGACTATTTCAAGTCTTGATCTTATAATTTATCTCAGTGGGGGAGGCTGACAATTATTTAAAACAAAACGAGGAAAATCAAATGATGTGATGTTTTTTTGCATTTCTTTGTGATACTGTTGTATTGTAGGAGGAGCACACTCTGTGTTCTCTGTCAGGAGGAGCAGTCACTCCAGAGAGCCAGCTGGAGGAGTCGACATCTCCTGCAGACACCACTGAGGATGATCTGCTCCCTATGAAGCCATGGGGGAGGAGCCAGTCATTGCCAGCCTACGCTGACCTGATAATGGTACGTCACAGTAATCATGCTGAGTACTATTTTAAATATGTTTGCGCCTGGAAAAGATAAATACAGTAACAACACTGTCGACTCTTTGTCACTTTATTATGTTTCCGAGCACCGACATTATTATCATTTACCTCTTTGGTAAAAATCTGATTAAAGCACAGTGACAACGCTTGAGTAATATCATACCATGTCAGGATTTATTCCAGGTCAGTTGACCCTGCAGTAGTCACGGGTATTTATCGTCTCAGCTCGGCCGACTTTAACTTCTTCTGAATGTATTCTGAGGAGGTATATCATCTGCTGCTTTCTACTGTTACCTGTTGAGATGATACACACAAGGGGAATAAAAACACAAAAGTAAACTCATCCACTGGCAATGTGAACATTGTTATTTGCAGACTATTACCGGGTTTACCCGCGTCTGAAAAACACTGCATTTACGCACTGTGTAACAGTGGTATTAGTTTGGGCTTGCCAGCTACAAATTTATACCAAGAAGGTTGCACCTGCCTAGTTTACAGCTGGGGTGTGACAGCTGTAGCAGCAATTTTCATTATTTGCAGAAATGTGTTGCTGTTATTAAAATTGAGCTGGTACATTCAATATAATGTTGGTATAACTGCCTTTATTCAACTGATCCAGTTGCGTTTTCTTTCTTTTCTGTCTGCGCGGCTGACCAGAGGGCCAGTGGCTCGTCTTTCTGCAATAATCTAGCAGGTACTAGAGAAGAAGTGGATGACAGTGGGACCAGCTCACCAAAGGTAGCTTCTTCACCACACAACACTAATCATACACATACGTCATCTGTAATACATTTGTTTGTTTAGTTGGCCAAGAGCTAACCACATTTTTTATAATTTTGAAAAATTTAGATCATGCACACACAGTAGTTTCCTGGGGAAATGTATGGATGTGTGCCACTGTTTAACTTGCAAATTACCATGGTGATGTATCCCAGTAAGACGTGAACTTGTGTTGCAACACCGAAAACCCTAAAGTTACCTCACCTTCATAGTGCAGGTCCCTGAAAGGGGACGGTGGCATTTGGAAACATTAAAAATTGACCTTACTCCTACTACTTCTCTAATTTATCCAACTTCATTTTCAATACCAAGATGTTTAAACGTGTGAACACACAGATCTACTCAAATAAAGGACTACCAGCCAGCAGTGGCACTGTTCAATTAACGTGTTGTCATGTCTTACAGATGGACAGGTCGGACATAGAGGATGACCCAGAGGAGGGTGAGATCAACAATGAAAGGGAAAATGAGAGAGAGAATGAAGAGTCCGCTATGAATGCAAACCCTCTCAGCCAACTGGACTTCTACCAAGCTGACCCCTTCGCCCACTGTCAGAGTGATCGTATGTATCAAATATGAAGCCTATGTCACTATCAGGCTGATGATACCCTCAATAACACAATTCAGTGTAGATTTGTTTCATCATTTATTCTAAACTGTAGTGGTAAAATGTTTTGATTCGAGGTCTAGGAGTTCTAATTACAAGTAAGCCATCTAGGTGCACCAGCTACGAACAGGCCATGTCAAAAGAGATTTCCTGAACTTTGCTTGACTCAAATATTATACAGCTCCATCTCAGTATTTGATTATTCACCTGTATAACACTGTATGGACCAGTAAGTCCAGGCCCCACCTGGTCACATGTCCCTGGAATCAACATCGTCACTTGGTCTTGATTGGTCTGCACTGCCAAAGCCAAGTTTTAACTTGCTACTTCACATGCATGGTGTAACCCAGCTCAAAAAACATAGTCAATAGTCAATAATGATAAGACATAATCAAATACATCCTCTGGGTATATTGAGTGTACAGTCTTCCCTGTCCTATAGACGTCTGTAGTAATCTCAAGGTCAAATATGAACTTGGATGGGATTAAATTGAGAGATTTAGATTGAGAGTCCAAATTGGCAAACAACAGAAGTGGACCACCTCCTCCCTCCCCCTTGAAATAAGTCTCAACCAGCATTAGAACCATGGATATTAGTGCTATGAACCCTTTCAGTAATGTCTAGTGACTAAACATTTGCGTTAGGAGAAACTGTTTCCAGCACATTCTTGACTATTTGGAGATACTTGTTCCTTTGGCAAATGTTCTACAAAAAAAAAAAAACTCTTTATGTAAGAAAAAAACATATTATTTTGTTTCTAGTGATCAGTGGGTATAGGCCTACATTTTCATAGATAATGCTTTTAATGTATACGCAATGTAACGTTGGTGAGAGTTACTTATTTTACAGACCCCCACAAAGCTCAGATTATAACTCAACCCTGCCTCTGAATATCTTGTAACCACACTCACTATGGTTAACAGATATTAGAGTTCAAAGAAAATGGCTAGTAGACTGCTGTTTGCTTTGGCAACTTTCATATTTCCTGTAAAAATGCGCAGCTAGGGACTTGTCACGAATATCCCAGTCTGGAGGTTTTCATACAGAGGCTGCTTGTTAGCAGTTGCTTTAGCAACATGTGAAGGCCCAGTGCTCAAAGACACTCTGACAGCAATTTTCGTTTTAAACATCCAGGACAGTAAGTTTTTGTGGTTTTTGCGTCAGGGCGCTGACAGTAGTGAGTGCCATTGCCACAAGGGGGTGTACTTGGTCCACATCAGTGTTTGGACGGGTGGTGTGTGTGATAATTCATATGATGCCAGGACCCAAGGTTTCCCAGGAGAATATTGCATTTAAGAAGATGATTACTACACTACACTTGGTGTTATTGTGCAGTCTTAACTGATTATTCAGTCAGGACAATTCATTGTTGATCCAAGCCATGAAGTGCTCCAAATGGTAGTTAGTTTTTACTCTGGAACCTTAGACAGCCAGTGTATCTCAATGCCATTTTATATTACATGAATTTACAACTTAGTGACATCAAAACTGTCACGTCTTTTCTCCACAATCACCATTTTCCTTCTTAAACCAATTGAATAGTTTTTTTTACATTTTAGCCATTTTTGTTTTTTCATAAATTATGTTCACAGTAAATTATTGGTATGCCTGGAACATTGTGTTATGTGACTTGTAACTGGAATTATGCTGTTAATCCAGTTTTCTTTCCTAACGTGTTATTGGTTGTATATAGTCATTTCTGAATTTCTTCCTCACTTGACTTGTAGATGACCTCTTCAATGAAGACCTGTTCCCTAAAACTGACTCATCTGGTAAGAAATAATACATCACTAAATACAGTATTATTACTTGTAATAATTGTTGGCCTGTTGCTTTTACATACAGTCTTTCTGTCTGCTGCTTTTACTAGAGTGTTAGGAAGTGCTTGTGTATTTTTTCCTGATTTCTTTATGATCTTTATGTTTACAGTATGATCTCAATTGTTAAGGGAATTATACATGAATTATATAAAGTTTTTGAAATGATCTGTTTGCCAGATGGATTCGCTTCAGACCCTTTCAAAGGCAGTGACCCCTTTGCAGCAGACATTTTGTTCCCTGAGGTGAACGTCGGCTCTAATGACGGGGCAGGAAATGTTGGTGATGAGGCAGACACCAGTCTGTCCTGTGCTGAAAACAAAGCCTCAACAGGAACTCAGTGCTTTGAGTCTGAATTCCCAGACGAAGACAGTGACATAGAAATCAGCTACAGCCGTGAGGACCTTGATGCCATTGCTGTGGCTGATGATTGTTGTGGATTTAAACCCATACAGAGCTCATCAGAGGAGTTGGGGCCAGTGCCCATTCAGGGCTGGAGGTCCCAGGGTCAGTATTCTGTAGAATCAGATCCTAATGGGTATGAGCTGGACCTTGGTGCTGTCTCCCCTCCCTCTGACATCGAAGAACACAGTCTGGGATCTCTAGCTGGAGAGGTTAACATGGAGGCAACAAAAGGACTGGAACAAGGTAGTTCATATTCAAATACTGTCCCATTTTTTTCAGTTTTACACTCATTTTAGCTACATTTTTACTTTCTTTTCATCATCTGGTAGAGTTTTTGTTTGTTCACTTCCACTCAAGTCTTTATAAAACTTTGTTAAGTTATTTGTGTTCAGTCTGACAGCACCTTAAAGATGTGTTGTGGAGCTCCTTGTGTAAAAAGAGTGCATGCTGTATATCAGCTTGCAGAACTTGTCATTGAAAAAGCCTCTATGCCATACAAATGGGAATTACTGCAAAACAGACAAATGATGATTGGATTCATTTGGATTTGGTCTCAGTGGTGTTATATGTTGGGTTCAATCGCTTTCTAAATTAGTAACAAGACTGTTTTTTCAATAATTAGTTTGTTTTATGAATCATGTGTTCTTCCATGTGTAGTTTGCTATATTTCTGGACAACCACACCATGCAAGCTATTTTGATCCTCTTTTTAGGCTTTAATAATTAATTTTGATAAACCTAAACTAAATCTAACTTTGTTGCCTTTTGTCCTGCCTAAAAAATCTTGCCCCTGATGGTTTATCCTTCTTGTCTTGACCTATCGTTGTTTCTTCTCTTAGGTCTGAGTGCTGGTTCAGCTCAGGCTGCTCCTGTTCTTGGCGAACAAGCCCTTGTGGAACCTGAGTGGACAGGCAAAGGAGAGCAAATTCTGTTACATGACGTTACCTCCAGTCAGGCTGAAGAATGGGAGGAGGAACCCATAAATCCTGCGACTCCCCAAAACTCTCTAGACTACCAAAACCTCATTATCCAGCCTGACTCAGATGAGAACAGAGAGCTGAGCTTTGAACTGAGCTATGAACCTACCAGTCAGTCTTCCTTTGACCCATATGGGTTTAAACTCAGTCCAGAACATTCTAGTCACACCTTGTTAGACCCTGATGAAGCTGAACTAAGCCCAGAACCTTCTGAAAATGAGCTGACCCTTGATCATGAGCCCACCTCTTCTCAACCAGATCAGTTGGACTTTGATCACTATGGGTTTGACATCTCTTCCTCACAGATGCCACGGGACTCTGACCCTTATGGCTTTAAACTCAGCCCACAGGAAGAGAACCAGGAGGTACTGGACCACTGTGGCCATGATAACCAGGAGGCAATGGACCTTTGCACATATGACAACAACAAGCAAGTGGAACCCTCTAACTATAGCAACCAGGAAGTGCTGGAACCTCATGCCCAGGAAAACCAAGAAGTGCTTGAACATTGTAGCCACATTAACCAGGAACTGCTGGATATGTGTAACAATGGAAACCAAGAAGTGCTGGAACCCCCTGGCCTTGACAACAGGGAGTTAATTAGCAATGAAAACCAGGAGCCACTGGATCTCTGCAGTCATGACAACCAGGAAGTGGTGGAACCCTATCGCAATATCTCCATTGAGGAACTACTTGAACCTTGTAACTATGATAACCAAGAAGTGCTGGAACCTAGCCATGGCAATCAGGAACTGCTGGATTTTTCCCTACCTGAAAATCAGGAAGTGCTGGATTTTGATAACCATGGCAACCAAGAATTGCTGGATTTTGGTAGCAAAGAAAATCAGGACGAACTTGTTTCAGGTAGCCATGACAACCGAGAACTCCTGGATCTTGGTAGCAATGAAAATCAGGAATTGCTCGACTTAGGCAGCCATGACAACCAGGAGGTACTGGACATGTTGAGTAAGGACGTTTTCCCCGAAGCGAACAATAACCAATGCGCTGTGGAATCAGAGCCCAATGTCAGTCCAACCAATAACAGCTCAGACAGTGATGTGGCATCAGAGGACCTGCTGGGACTCGAACTCAGTAATTCCAGTATCTGCAACAAATCAAACACCAATACTGCTGATACCCTCAACATGGCTGTTAGTAACATGTCTGCTAACCAGGATTTCACCACATCCAATCCTCCCACTAGTCACAACTTCTTAGAGGGCGATCTGGGCTCCGTTTTTGGGGCTGGAGGATACATCGGTTGTCCTGATGTAGCTGATGACCTAGAGCCTTTGGCCATAAGGAAGGCGAAGCCGGTAGCAGAGCCAGCACAACCAGTCAGACCAGTAAGGCCTCCTCGGCCCTCGCTTAGGGTGAGTTTGAAACCACACGTGACAAGTTAATATTCTTTTGATTACAGGTTGTAAGGAGCCCACTCTGTTCTTTGCATCCAAGACCCTGGACCAAGTTTGTCCAATATTACATAAATTATATTTGGGTAAGGTAATTGTCCCATCTATTTGTTTCTGTAGGAATCCACAATTGGATTTGGTTTGACTATGCTTGGGTTACCTTTGGTTCAGGTTTTTTTTTTTTTTCTTTTTTTTTTTTTCCCCTAATTCATTGTTGCATTCATTGTCCCTTAACAATATGCTGAGCTATATGGCCTTAAAATAATATAACAATATTTTTAAGCTTTTACGATATTTGCTATTACGATTATTATGATGAAATCTCCTGAAACATATATTTATGTTTATATTTATATACATATTGTTTATTTTTTTCAACAAGCTGTTTACAAATAAATAAGATAATCTTCAGAAAAACAGACAAATCAGTAAATGAATAGTCATCATCAAATGACCACAGCAGCTCCTCAGAAAAAAAAACAAAAAACTACTCCTTTCACACAGAAAAACACATCACCATGTACCACATCAGGCTGAACTGATCGACATCTTACATTTCTCCGTAATAAATAAACTCAGTTATTACTCTGGCTTTGACCATCCAGCTGGACAGTAGTGTCGAAACAGTCTCTACTGAGTCATCCATTTTCCTCTTCCATAGACATTTGTGTTTGGCAGACTTTCTGTATTTAAAAGCAAGAAAAACATTTCACATACATCTACCAGGCAAATGTATTGGTCCTTGTCCTGCTTTTTCCTTTGGAGGTAACAGAATGGCCTGAGGAATCCAGTGCAGTGTATCCCAAACAGAAATCAATCAGAGCAGCTTGTATTCTAGAAAGCAACTTTTAGTGGGTATTCACAAGCCAGTCTGTGCCATAAAGAAGAGGACATGAGATCATTAATGACCAGTGTGCTCTCTATTTCCACCTCCCTGTTCTTTTCTTACACAGATTCTTCACCCAAGAATACTCTCAAGTACTTAATCGTGCTTGTCCTTTTAGAACTAAGTTATTTAAAGACTTTTTTCCCGACTAACATAGCTTCAGTCTTTTTCCAGTTTACCTTAGCAGAGGAGATTTTGTTGAGAAGACCTACACTTCCTTCCACAACATTAATTTCTTGCTGTTTGTTGCGTATTATCACAATATCATCTGCATATGCTGTTAATTTAACAGCTGACATGCAACTTGGAAACAAGACACTTGAGAGCTATTTCCTGAGTTTGTGGCACAGCAGCTCAGTGGCAGTGGAATACAACAGCCCAGCTCCAGTACCCCCTTCTGAACAACAAAAGGTGCAGCCAAACAGCCATCATCTTTGAGTATACTTGCAATATCATGATACAGTATCTGGATCTTGGCCATTAAATATGGCCGAATCCAAAAGCATGCTCTGCTATAGATACTGATATTCAGCTCGTTCAAATGCCTTCTCCTGATCTATGGAAATAAGACCAACATCTATACCCAGTGAGCCAGAGATGTCCAAAACATGTTATATAAAAGTGATATTATCACACAGTATGCATAATGAATGACCTTACCCATCACCTCTTTCAGTCTGGAAGCCAAAGCTTTAGAGAAGATCTTATAGTCCCCACACAGCAGCAAGACTGGCCTCCAGTTCTTTAGTTCATGTAGATCTAATTTTTCAGCAACAAACAGCTCAGTGGCAGCTACCCTTTATGTAGTCTCGGAACACCTCCAGCAGATCTCCACTAACCGCTGACCAAAAGGACTTGTGAAACTCAACAGGCAGGCCATTGATGCCAGGAGCTTTTCCATCTTCCAGACTCGTAACAGCAGTATACCATTAATCCAAAGACAGCCCTCCCTCTAACACATCAGTATCAGCATCCATCCGAGGTCCAGCATAAAAATATTCAGCCACCTCCATATTCTCCACAGAGCTCTCTGTAGAAGCAGGTTGCATATCTGTGAATGTCAGGGTTACCATTATTGTTGATCCATTAGTTTTGAGAGTGGATGATCTTTCTCTGACAGTTGTTACACTCTAACCCAAAAAGAAAATTGTGAGAGATCATCCATTTAAAACCCCCCTGTGCTGTATTGCTGAACAGCTTGGCTAAAGCAGCCTTGATAGATTTACGGACTTCAGTGTTTGGTTGATCTGCGGTAGCATCTATTAGTCTCTGTAGTTCTAGTACTTCTATCTCTAGGTCGTGAGGAGACCTTGTGATGTGCTTGGTGACACTGCAAGTATACTGCGGGCAGAATTGCTTAATAAGCCTTTAATTAGACTCCAAAATTCCACCATTGAAGAAAACACTAATGTATTTTTGAAACCCATAAAAAAACTGAAAGCTTCTCTAAAAGATTTGCATTTAAAAGACGAGCGTTAAAGTGCAAATATGCACTGTGGAGCTTAACTCTGACTGTTGAGTAGTGGAGGAAGCCCAAGCAATTGCCTACTTATGCCTTATGGTAAAACCACCTATGTTTCTGAACACAAGCGAGCATTTCATATCACATTGGTTATTCAACTTACTTTGTTTTCTTCAGGCTGTAAACATGGACGATCATTTGTTCATGAAAATCTTGACATTAATTTTGGGACAGTCACATGGCTGGCTAGTTAGCTTGTCTTGTTATTACACAAACTGTGGAAATATATATACTCTGTTTGAATTCATATTTTTCCTTGTAATGGCTTTGAGTCACATTTATCATCATGCTTACCTTTGTTTTAGGCCAAGGAGAAGGCTCAGTCCCAGACACAGGGCATCGACCTGAAGTGACCCCTCACCAACACTCATGTGGTGGCTACATGTCAGCAGACTTCCTATGACAACATCAACTCAAGAGAAGAGGAGGATGAAAGCAGAAGTAAGAGGACGTGCAATGAAAGAGAGAGAGATCGTTCGTTTTTTTTTATATGACAATAATTCTAGCTTCAGACGTTTATGTTTGGAGTTTTTGAGGGGAACAAATAAAGTCTTAATGGAAATGGAGAAGTAGGCAAGATGTAAAAACCACTTGGTACCACAGGATCAGCTGAGGCCACAATTTAACAATTAATGTTAAGGAAACATGATCACATGGCTCCTGTCTCTCTTGAGTGATTTATAGCATCAGGGTGAAGACGAGGCTATTAAAATGAACAACATTCTGTGAAGGACATCTCATATGAAAAAGAAATGATTTTTACAACAGATGATGCTTGTCAGTCATCCATAAGGCTGGTATTATCGGTTCTTTATTTGCGATATCAGCTGCTAACACACTCCTGTGTCCTCTTCTGTGAGAGATTTTGACAGGACAGATTGGTCCATTGCGAAAATAATTTCCCCTCTTTTCATTTGATCTTAGTGTTGGAGCATGTGTAAGTGGACTTTGTCACGTAGATTACATGTATATATATATATTGTATACTCTACTATTGTGGTTATCAATTAATCTAGTCAATTTGTAGTTTTAGATCTAAATTGATCGAGAGCTGTTGGTCGGGTTTTACAGTGAGTGCATATCAATACCTTCACCGTGGTAATATGCCTAGTTTTTTCAATTATCCATTACTTACGGTGCGTAAAGAGCACCCTGACAGCAGCCTGAAACGCAGTGCTTCACTGCCATCTCTGGTGGAGAATTAAAACCTCGAACCACAGCACTGCTGTGTGTGTTCAGGAGTGTGCTTTGTTGCACCTGTGACCACACCTAAACTGGGATGTCACAGTATCCTGCAGTACACCTGCACTGCCGTAAGGTTACAAGTTCATTGACTGGGAGTCAGGTGTTAAGTTACTATTTGAAGCATTTGAGCCATTGAACCTCATACTTGAACAATCTCATCAGTAGCATTAAAGGAATAGATCATCATTTAGACATGCATTTCACCACATCTGTGTCCTAGTTCCATACGAAACGCTACTCATGTTAAATAATAAAACTAACCACTAATGTTACTGTGCAATATTTTTTATGGTAGTATATAAGACATTGATTTTGGTATTCAGATGAAAGGGTAGGTGTTAAATTATGTGCAGACAGATGTGAGGCTGCAACTTTGAAATAATACTGCCAATTTCAAAAAAGAAATAAATACAGTTAGCAAAAAATGTATTTCCAAAGACCTTTAATTTATCTGTATTCTGAGCTGCCACTGGAGTCTTCACAACGCTGTCTGTTTTTTCTTCACTAATTTACATCTGTGAAAAGCTATCATGCCGTGCTGTGGGGTAAGAGTGTCCATCAACACAACACTCAAAACATTGTGAACCACCAATCCCTAAGGCGTTGAAAAGATAAAAACAGAGGAGCTTGTGACCACACTGAAAACACACATCAGGGTTAGAGTAATGTATCATGGTAACTGTGCTTGTGGCAAAAAAAAGGGAATCCAATACATACAGTGGGTCCAGTGTAATTGCACATCTTTGTGAGCTGGTATAAGTGTAACATATTGGTTGATAAACTTCGCATATGAACTGTATTCCCTCAGCTGAGAATATATATCCTTCATAACTATTGGTTTCAGAGTCACACCATTTTCAAAAGAACTGTTAGTCAAAGGCGTGTTTTAGAAGATTTATGAGCGAAAAACTCAGAACATAGTAATAAGTGTGCTTGGTATTCTAGCCAGATTAATAAGAGAACCAGGTTCACGAGAAACTCTGGCTTAAGGCTCAACATACCTGGCTATCCCATCAATCTTTCTTCACAGTGCGCCCCTCCACTTAGCGTTAGTATTTATGATGGAATTGGGACACAGAATCTGGGATCACGTAGGGTTCGGTTGCCCTTAATGGCTTAACAGTACACAAATGAAAGAAATTAGCCAACAGTTGTCAGAGTTTCATAGGCACGTACTTTGTGGCAGGTCTGATAACATGTTGACCCTCGTCAAACCAAAGACATCAGAGAAGGGGGATTTAGTACAGATAGAACTAACTGCACTACCGCCATCTGCTCAGTTTTAGCTGCCTCTGAAGACTGTCCAAACTCTGTCTGTGCATGGCCATGGGTTAGGTTAGGAGTCTACTTAGTCCTGTTGGTTTAATGGTGTCAGATAAATCTGCATGAACTAAAGAAACTGTTTTTTGTTAAGCCTGCAATAACGGTTTGTTGGTCACTTGGGGACTGCAGAAACAAGTTAAAAGTGCAAGGGGCCGCTACATATTCAGCTGATAATCCTCTTTGGGTTCATCACTAAATGTCACAATTTCACAATGTCATTTCATACATTGTTCACACATGTTATTGACTATGGCTGCTTTAAGGTAACATGAGCACTCTGATCAAGTGCTGCAGTTTAAATGTTGATACACTCTTTTTGCTCGCTGTAAGCAACAGTCAACAATTACTGTGTAGCAGTAACACATTTTATCTACTGGTCTGATGAACGGAGCAGTGCATATCGAATATACCATGTAACTATAATAAGCAGGTTACAAATACAGTGAAATATACATATATATAATTATCAGATCCAACGTGCGATGAAGTACGGGTGTTTCTAATGCACACACAGTGGCTGTATGTGAAGCTGGGTGACATGACAGTTCCCCGAGAGATGCCAAGGCATCTCGATCGCCCCCTGGTGGCTGGCTGCAGTACTGGCCATAGTTCCCCGAGAGATGCCAAGGTTGGCAGACTTACACAGATACACAGTAACTAATGTTTTTCCAAAGATGGCGTCTGTTATTTTAGATTGGATTTCAACACACTGATGTGACCTGAAGTGATCAGTTGTCTGATAAGTTTGGTTTGAATGCGTTATTTGATACTATAAAAAAGGGGCTGTCACAGTTCCATACCCTGGTCAGTACTACACAGACTCTGGCTCTAAATGTTGTCACCAGAATCTCCTGCATCATAGATATGTTGCCTTCATCTCTGTGCAGTGGGAGGTTGTGAAGATGCTTCATCCATCTTTACTTACAGTCACTAGATGACAGTCTACCCTCAGACTGGAACAGACTTAGCAGGCACTAAAGGACCATTTCAGTTAATATTAAGTTTCAGTTGACATCTACCTCATTACTACTTTGCCATGATTGCATGACAACACTGTGAACCCTGTGTAAGCAAACATTCTGTGATATTGACACGAAATGCAGATTCATGTACTCATTATATAACATTAGACATTAAAAAAAGACCTCAGTGAGTCAGATCACTGGAGCCAGCACAGAGAGAAAGATGAAAAGACTGTGTAACCGTCTACTTTATCAGTCAACATAACTAACATACATATTTCATATGAACATATCCATGTGAGACGCTTCTTGGTCATGCTCAGTTCAATGTTGTGTATTGTTGAATCCATCAAATGTGTCTCTTCTACTGTACAGGTAACATAGCCACAGATTTACCGGAAACAATACAGAATACATTACATAATACATTCATAAATTATGCATCACCATACATGTCATTTTATGGCAAGGCATATGTAGATACTGTGATATATTACATTTTGTGGAAAATCCGTTGAGAAACTATTAATAGATAATATATCCAATCCTGCTTATGGGCGCTGATGTTTCTTGACTTTGCACCCAGCAGATGAAAACAAATCTATACAATGATGCAAACATCATATAAAAGTTCAACACTGAGATAAAAAAAAGTCCCAGTGATTTAGTGATTTATAGAACTGACCACAAAACCTTGTATTATATGGAATGACTACTATTGTATTTACACTACAACAACAACACTGACATGGAGCAAATTTACAGCTATACAGTAAGTCTCACATTATTTATCATCATATGACCAAACTCTATATGACACAGTTTTACCTTCAGATGTTAGAGAAACATGAAGCACATTCAGGTTGCATGATATATGAATCCCAACAAAATAAGTAAAGCTATTGTGGAACATGATTATCGTTTTCAGTTTGTTAGAAGCACACGGAAGAAAGCTGCCACTCAACTACTGCCTGACTAACTGCCTACAATAACCAATTCAGTGTCCTGGAAGTGTGAAAGCACCATACAGAGGAATGTGTGTAGCTGGCAGTGCTGCAGCGAGGAGGAGGACGTTGCTACAACTATTACAACATTTCTCACTAATTATCATGATAGAATGCTGTTCTGTGTACAATACTAATGAATACATAACCAACATTATGTAGGAATACAGTAATGTAGAAACTGTATCACTGTACAGACACATGTAGCACAATAACATCTCATTCTGTGCACTGTGAAAATGACAAGGTTAGCAAGCAATTTTATTATTTTCACAGTTGGTGTTTTTTGTTGCTGACATATTTGTGTATCATTTATTTTGTGATCATTTATTCACAGGCTGTTTTTTTATCTGTTGTTAAATGTTCAAGACCTGGACATGATCAGAACATGACTGAAAGCAGCTGTCAGAGCAGTAACTTTGTTCAGAGATGGAGAAGATACATTTGCTTCTGGAACTTTTCATTGTTTGCAGTATGTGTGTTTTTTATGATACAGATGTATGCACTTTAAAAGCCATGGTTGAGGGAAACGATATTCAAAACAGTTCTGTGTCCTGCCATGGTTTCTTGTGATGATAATACATTTATGTCTGATGTTGTATGTGTTGCTGTCTAAATGTGAACTTCTGTGTTGGAAAAAAAATTGAAAATAAAAGTAATCTATAGTTCCAGCATGTGGTCTGGTTTGTCTTCAGTTGAGCACATCCAGAGGGGATCAACAGCTTGAAACAGAATCAACCTCTATTCTCAGGAAAACAAGTATGTCAACAGCGCTGAAACACAGCAGGTTTTGAAGAATGAGCTATGATCTGTGGACACGTTGGGAAGTTTTATTTGAATCATGCTGTTGCTATTTATATTTTCTTAACTGCCTCAGTACAGCTAGCTGACTAACTTCATTCCAAGCTTCAGAGGTTGAACACAACTAAGTTAAAGAGTGTATATATGTATATGTATGTATATATGTATGTATAACTGATGAAAAAAAAATACAGGGGAACCTTCCCATTTATAATATTTTATTGCTTGTCCTTCCTTTTGATCAACAAAAGGCATTCTTCTCACACAAAATTAATACAATTAGGAATTGGAATCTTCAGAGTTACAAGTTAAAAGTACAGTTAGAGTTGGATTGAAGTTCCATCAAACAGCCACTGGATGCCACTAAAGAGCTTCATTTATTGAGCCCGTAGGTTATTTTTTCCATTTGGTCCTGACAGAACTTGAATAGCAAGATGAGTTTATAAAATGATGAATAATGAAAAAACGTTTGGGAGAAAACCAGATTGACATCCTGGGTAAAACAAGACAAGGTACGTTTTGGGCATAATAATATGTGTGGGAATACAGTCTGCACTCATTCAGTGGGTATACAATACACATTTCAAATCCTCTTAATTAGTGTTTTTCCAAGTTCTTTCAATTCAAAGAACAACAGTGGTTTACATCTGATATTCTAAAACAAAACTGTGCTTGATTTTCTATGGGATAATAAGCGAGGATCCACATAAGACATAAGACATTCAAATGGACTAAATGTTAGGTGGTATGCATTGTGTATTACCTGTCGACAGCAGTCTGCAGAGTTTATCCTTAATGTCAGTTAAGATATGAAATTTTAAAAAACAACAACCGCAAACACACTTTAAAGACAGAAAACTGAAGGGAGGCCAGCTCCCTGTCTTTGAAAGACACACAAGACACAAGACACAACACACACACACACACACAACACACACACACACACACACACACACTAAATAGGTGTCGATGATTGATATGTTTGGAAGCCAGTGTTTCTTTCTCGGCGGCGTCTGCAGCAGAGGACCGTCACCGTAATGATGATGATGAGGACTGTTAAAAAGACGAAGATCGCACCAACCCACGCACCAAGACTCAAGTCTGGAGGGACAGTGAGAGTCACAGTTAGACAATTCAATCTGGCTCATTACTTGACACTTTTAAACACACATAGTATGTAACCATTAGTGACTCAGGAGAGTCCCTGGTGGGTCCCTGTGTTGTGCTGCTAGTATTCTTAGGTAAGACTAAGATGCCAAAAATGACAAAATAAATCAAATATGATAAAATAAACACAGAGCCATTATTGTGATTTGGCAGTTTGTGATTGACTGTCTGCTGAATGCGTTCCCTCAATTATATTTCTGGGTTGTGATTCAATTCAAATGTGTCATAAAAAAATTCATGTAACAATGAAAACCCCTCAAACTGAAATGTGTTTGCTCTCTCTGTTGCTGTGCAATATTAAAGACTATAACATACATGTTTGGGAGTGCTGATGACTTTGCTTTTATAATCTTTTGAGTTGGCATACATTACACTCTTACTTTTGGGTTGAGCACACTAGTTCTTTTGTAAGACATGTTTTAAGGATAAACTGTGTTTGGGGGAGACACATTTAATGTGAACAAAACTGTTAGTTTACAAGAAAGCTCTTTGAGACATAGAGAGCTCTTCCAGGTGACGTGCTCTGTGGTCATTTTTCTAACCCCACCAGACAACAGTCTTATCCATACAAGTCATAAGCAGGACTCATTTCCATGGTATTTCCTGGCTGTTCCCCCAAAGTGTGCATTTTCAGTTTGCAGAAAAAAAAAAGCATTTCATTTATGACATTTTCCTCAGAATTTTGAGGAAAAAGTCAGATTTCTGAGACAGATCTTTAAAAAAATGAGTTCTGACTTTTTTTCTCAGAGTTTTGCCTTTCTGAAAACTCAGATTAGTATATTTCAAAGTGGCCATAATCATCTTCCATATTACAATATATCTGCCCAAATGTGATAATGTGATGGTGATGACGGATGGATCTATGTAGAGATCCTTGAACACACTGTGTAGTGTATTGAGTCACAGTGTAGTGTGTACAGAGTGTGAGCACCTGTCCCAATACCCGGGTCTCCATGTGTGCATGACTCCTCGCTCCAGGCTCCCCACTTGGTGTTTTGGGGTCTTGAGGGGATGAAAGCTGCCACCATGAAGCAGTATCTCTGTCCTTCATCCAGGTTTGGAACCTCTGCTACACTGGAGTTAGATGTGATTTCTTTCTACCAGGTAAGAACAGGAAATTACTTATCTAGCATACCATTTATTGTTAACATTAAGAGCTGAAATTCTTGATTAGATTACAGCATTTTATATCAAACCTGTGATTCATACAATGTGATCTCTGTGCTTGACAATAATATGTCTGTCAAACTAAAACAATAACAAAACACGTGTCTTTCTAATATCAATATTTTCCATATGAGCCCTTACCCTTATTCATTTTAATAACTTTATTTTATTGTTAGTGTGACAACTGAACGTCCCCCCACACGCCTCTGTCTCTCACAGGCAAGCTCAGGTTCATATTAGTAACAGTCCTATAGATAAACGCCCAGTTGACTTGAATTAATTTACATTACATTCTTGAAAGTCTTTTCTTTCTACGTATCATCATCATTAGCAACATTAAATGCAGGACTACAGCAGTTGGTTAGGAGCTTATCATAGACTGGAAACAGGGGAAATGGCTGCCTTGCTTGGTCCAAATATAACAAAATCTGCCTACTAGCTCGTCTAAAACTCACTAAATAAGATTTCATATCATGTTTGTGTTATCAATGCCAAGACTGATGTGTAAAAACAACATTTCAGCACTAGGGATTGGTGGTGGAAATTCCTTTCATATGTAAATCAGTAAATAGCTCACTTATGAATCATAAAGCATTTAACTGTCTTTTAAAAGGCAACAAGCCAACAAGCACTTAAATGAGATTGCAGATGTTGTCTGGCACATTAAATATCATAACATCAAAACACAGAGACTCATCTACTACAAAAGCTACGAAGGCTTTGAATCAAAGCTTCATGCAAAATTGTATTTATTCAATTTTAGTCAACTTGCTATTTTCTCTCTTGCCTCCCCTCTCTCATTAGTCAATGGCAGATTCATTGTTTATCCAATGAAATTTCATAAACAGCAATATTCCATTTTTATGGGGGTTTTTTTAGACTTAAACTTGAAAGTTATCCAAGCTCACAGTTTTCTGCTTGGTTTCTTGGCTGCTTTTCCACCTCAGCACTTGTTTTTGTCTGTTTTAACTGCACAAAATGTAGTCTGGAGTCTTCTGTTCCTCTCAAGCAGGTGTATTTGAACAACACCATTTGAAGTATTCTGTATCTCTCTCTCTCTCTCTCTCTCACACACACACACAAACACACTAACACACGTTTTTGCTTATTGCTTGTGCTGTAGCGTTCCATCAATCGTAGTTTAGTCACAGACTGAATTGTGACAGTCAGCGTTCTGGCTCACGCCTTCTTTTCCTTTAATGATCAATATTTTATAAATTCTAACATTTTTAAACTTTTCAGACTGAGGCATACTATTTGGTTATTGATCCCTGGTCCCCAGTTGGTGTTCCATCAGTTAACTTATTTGTTTTATTAATTAGCATTAGTCAGTAATTGATAGTCAGTAACCAGTTTTCACTTTGTTGAGACTGTGTCTCTATGACTGAGCTTCATATCAGTGTCAGTGTTGAATCTGGTACCTTGCCTGTGCTCTCAGACTTGCGGTAGATGACCTTATACTGGAGGTCATGAGCGAAGATGTCTCTGATGCTGAGCTGCCTCTGACCAACATGGATACTGGTGAGAGGATCTGTGATGTTGACAATGACCCGGGTCTTGTCTACAGACCTCACAGTGAATTTTACAGCACTGATGTTACCTGAGGAGAGGACAGATCAACTGTTGTCACGTGACTTGCTATTGTATATTTCATAGTCGCTTATTCATGAAGCTTAAGAAGGTGAGTCAGTCTGAGTGGATCACCTCTGTAGATAGATAGATAGATAGATAGATAGATAGATAGATAGATAGATAGATAGATAGATAGATAGATAGATCCCAGAGAGGTGTGGTGTGTGTGTGTGTGTGTCTGTGTCTGTGTGTGTGTGTGCGCGTGCAATACCTACTCTCTTTATAGGGGTTGAAGTGTGGGGAAACAGCATGAGGGGGTTCGTCAGCAGTATAATCTTCATCAGTGGTGTCTGTTTGAATGTCAGCACTGTAGAGCCTGTCAAAGTTGAACACGAAGCCTAAGCATGGTTCGGAGGTATGTGAAATGCATTCAACATGCATGTTTTTTGAGTTTACAAAATGGTTAAGAACTACAACTGGGATTTATTTGAAGGAGGCCAATTGTGCATTTAGATTTTTTTTTCCTTTTCCTTTAGTGTATCATGTAGGTTCTTGTGCATGTAAAAGATATTGAAAGTCAAAAAGGCCAAAGTCCACAGAAAACTCTGCCCCTGAAGTGGCTTATCCTGCCTTTAATTTCATGATTTTTTCACTTTATCACTCTACACCACCATGTCAGACATTTGCACAATGTTTGTCAGTGGTGCTGGTTGTGTGTGTGGGCTGACCAATCAGAGCAGCCAGGGTATCCAGGAGGGGCGCCTCTAAGAGACAGGAGCTAAAACAGAGCGTTTCAGACAGAGGGGGAATACAGTTCTGCAGCACTGGACAGCATCAGCATGAAAAATTATGTTTTTTAAAGTATTAAATCATGTAAATATCTACATGAATCTAAAGTATCTAAGCGCCCTTGGGTACCCTAAAAGGTGCTATATAAATTCAATGTATTATTATCATTATGTAAACCTATTCTCATAATGACCCAAGATAAAATTATGAACCCAAAATTGAGCAAGTCTCCTTTTAAAACAGAGGGCTTGGACTGGTTACCATAAGGAAATGACAGGGAACTTCTAAAATGATAAATGGAAGAGCGAAAAGAACAAAACTATTTCAGCATGATTAGTGCACAGGTGGTCAGAATAAAAAGCCAGTCTGAAAAGTGCTGTTTTATCCCACAACACAATGGGTTTTGATGGGTTAAGTCACGGAGCATAAATGCTCAACCCAAGTTTCTGTAGGAATATTTTAAAGTAAGAGATAATAAATAATGAGCGGTGTGAGAAACAACTGTGACGTATGTTAAGCTCAATATAAAGTACGAAGGTACCAGATATCAAAGGAAATGCTGGAGTGTTACTGCACATAAGATAAAAGTATAATTCATATAAGAACTGTACCTACCTGTCAAAGGGTTGAAGATCATGGGTCAGATCGCATTCTAACTCTGACACTTGGATGCAGTCATGACTCTCCTGCCAGTCTCCATCATCCCTGCCATCGCCATAACAAAACACAAAAAGAATGAAACCATAGTAAAGATATTTTTTAAAAAAGAAAGAAAAGAAAGAAAACATAGAGACTGCTAAAATCAAGATCGCTGACTTGAGCCCGTACTTTAATTTAAGGTAGACAGAGTTTTTAAAACAGAGATTAAAAGTCAGTTTCTTGCTGGAGACAAAGGAACAGAGTTGTGATATCACTTCAGTACAGGAACACATTCCACACTGAAAACACACAAAGAAAAAATAAACTAAGGAAGGAAAGATAAAGAACTGCTCTACACTTCAAAAATGATGGTAGTATAAAAAGCATGGGACAGTGTCTTTGTGTGTGCAAAGCCTTCAGATGTATATGTCACAAAATAGAGACTCCATGGTTATACAGTCACGGTCAAAGGTTTACATACATTTGTAAGGAACATGTATATCATATTATTATCGGTCTACTGAAAATGTGACTAAACTTGGTGTGTAGTAGGTGTGGTGTTAGTTGTTAAAAGCCTCACCTCTCTTCAAACACCTCTCCTCCTGTGTGTGTGTGTGTGTGTGTGTGTGTGTGTGTGTGTGTGTGTGTGTGTGTGTGTGTGCGTGTGTGTGCACTTACACAGAGTACAGAACGGTGAATTTGTGATCAGGTTCCTTGACAGTCCACATGAGGATGGTTTTAAAGTCCAGAGACACCCATCGAATATTCTCTGCTGTGGGCACAGTGTTCATGTCTGAAAATAAAAGGCAACATTACTCTCTGCTAATCCACAAGCTGTGAATATTATCCTTTCTGGTTTTTATTTTTGTTTTCTGTGAGTTTACACCATAATGTATGTAAACTTTGATAAACAAGTTGAAGAAGAAACTTCCCTCTTCAACCTCCTTTCTCATAAACAGACCATAATAAAAATCAGATCTGCCGGTCAGCAAAGCTGAATGTGAGCCAAAAGAAACAGTCCTATAAATATTGCTTATGCAGCTTGAGACACTGTCCGTCCAGCAAACACCTAATTCTTGTAACACTGAATTAGGTTCTCATCGTATTTATTTCCTTGGAAGATTAAAGGAGAATGTTGTGAATTGTGTTGCTGCACTGGTAGAAGTTAGGAAATCTCAGTTATAAGATGCTTTGAGATGTGGACATGGAACATTCTGCATCGATGCAGAGAGACAGAGCATAACTAACTAACTAACTAAAGCTGACATCTGCTTACATAAGTGAGCCCAGCTAATGAGCCAACAGTTTAGGAGGTGCTCTCAACTTTGCTGTCCAGCTCTGAGAGAGGTGTGTGCAACTGACTCATGTTTATGGTACCACATCCAGGAAATTCCCTGTCTTAGAGCTGCTGCGTAGAAACCTTACTATGATTACAGCGCAGCACTTTTTTGTTTATGCAGTGTTTTTGGAATGTTTCTGTTGTGAGGTGGGTCACACAGATACTGGTATTCAAAAGGTGCAGATGAAAGAACTTACTAAATAAAATGGGAGTTCAGATTTATCTAACTGCTTGTAGGACATGATGAAAAAGTAGCCGCGTGCAGAAACATGTTGATGTGATACTTCAAGATACATCATGAATCATTGTGCATCTCGAGGTTCCACAATCATTCAGTTGAACTGTAATTGATTGTGAGGCCAGTGAAGATTTGCAGCTGTATGTGACAGTAGCATTATCATCCCCTGTATGTCTTAAAAGAATGCCTTAATGATTGGAATATCATCATTGAATATAAAATACTTGTGCAGTTTTTGAATGGCAGGTAATTTTACACCTGCGCTAAGTTCAATCAGTCCTTCACAGAATTGGCCAGACTTACTGCATTACTTGAAAATGATTTCTTTTTCCAATAAATAGATATCTAACATGTCCTCCTCTGTATCCACCTGATTAGGCACCTGCAACATTATTACATTTTTCTTTCTCTCTTACATTCAAGCACAATTTATGAGCTCAAGTACTGATGTGCATTGGCAGGGCCTGGAGGTGGCCGGTGGTGGCCATAAGCGTTGAAACAGTATTACTTTTCCAAGTAAAAAGTAGTATAAGGGATTACAATTTCGAAATCATTGATAATATTGCAGTTACTATATCAAGTAACGTAATGTTACTGCACTGCCAGAACACAATTCGTTTTTTTTTTCCTAGGCATGCTGTCTCGTGATGGTATGTATGGGCAGCAGATCAGGCCAAGTCATGACAGCAGCTACCCAAAAAGCTGAAGGATGGAGGATGAGGGAGAGAGTTGTGTCTCTGTCAGTTTGTCTCAGTCAAACATGCAAAGAACACGCTCTGTTGAAAACCATTGTGTGAGCAGCAAACCACTTTCAACCGCAGCAAATACAACATGTAAATTACTGAAGCATCTGATAAAACAACGAAGCAATGTGAAACTTGTTGAAACATGCTGTGTTCCCTGTTTCCGTGTTAACATCGTTTTGGTGTGGAGGCGGGAATTTATAACAGATTGTGCATAAAAAGACAAAGTCAACTGTTATGAATTTCCACTGTCAAGACAATTGTAAATCAGGATGATTTTAAGAATGCTTACTAATACCAGTGACATGTCTGGCTCCATAATGTACACTCCCGTATTGATTTGCTGATTCATCATGAATTGCTACAAAAGGGGTCTGTATCTTTCCACTGATTCACTTAAAAGAATCACTAAAGAAAGTGTCTGTGCTGCAGTCAAACTATTTCATTTTTCAACAAAATGTAACGTGAATAATCTCTGTATGTTTTAGTGACATCTTAAGATTTTTAAGCATATTTTGATAAGGCTTGGATGATAATGATTAATGTTGTCAATCCCAACTATGTTGGCCAGGACAATTACATTTTTACATCATCTCATGATCGTGGCCTGACAGAGGCCTGCAACTGCCTGAAATACTGACATCATACATAGTTATGTCACTGTCAAGTTAGAACAGGGACGTAGGAACCAAACTTAAACCCTTGCAGATCCAGTTACAAGCTGTAACCAACCTGAAAGCTGAACAATCGGCCATAATCGAAGACCTTCCTCCAACTATCTAATCCCCGCAATATACAGAATGTAGCTCGTTCTGTGAAATCTCCTCAAATCACTGAGTATTTGCTCGGACTGGGCAACAAAATCAACTTTAACAATGCTTTTGCGATTATATTGTTGGGATGACAACTTTTATGTTCACTAAATATCAACAGAATGAGACTGTTGATAAACTAGAATCAGTCATGTGGATATAAGGACGTGACTCAGTGGGTAGTTCGAGTAGAACAGTCTAGTAAATACAGCTTTAAAAATGACATCACTGTAATGCAGCCTTTAAAACCAGGAGAAGACAGTAGTTATGTGATATCGCTATAAAACTATTTACAAAACCTAGGATCATACATAGTCTCATATAACAATATGACACTGATATACTGCCCAGTCCTAATACAACAGATAGACTTTCTGAAAAGTGACACAAATCCGTCTGGGAATGAGCCGCTAGAAACTGTTTGAAAAAGGTTTGTTACATAAGCTAAAGTGTTCACAACACCAGTAATATCGATTTCAAAAAGCAGCGCCAGTCCTTACTCAACAAAAGTCTATCCATCCATCCATTAATCCATCCATCCATCCATCCATCCATCCATCCAACCATCCATCCAACCATCCAGCTATCCATCATAGTCTTACCAGCAGTACTGATGAGCCAAGCAGAAATACAGACTCCCAGACAAAGCACATGATTCAGAGATGCCATGTTAACAGTAATTCAATCTTGTGTGAACTGACTAAATCCAGGAAAAGTAGCTGTGGATAAGCAGTCCTGCGAGTCTCGAGCAGCTCAGACTGTTGTTTGTGCTCAGCAGAGCAGAGAGTGTGGGAGCTGAAGATGGGGGCACTGGGGGACCGTCAAGGGTTCCGCCCAGGTCCGCCTGCTGATCCCTCCCACATGCCTGCCTGCTGATGGAGGTTTCGCAATGCTTTGCCTCATGTGGACTCCTCCTTTTAACAAAGCACAGCTTGAATGAATGTCCTCGAGCTCAGACACTACACCCCTGTCCCTCTCTGAGAGTTCAGAGTGTAAACCTCACTGGATTACAATAAGTACGAAATAATTACACCCATCCTCACAGTAACTCAACAGTTGATTCTGTCTTTGTTCTGTCTTTAAAGGAAATCTCAGCTCTGTGCTGCTCATTCAACCGTGTATTCAACCACGGGTCTGTGAAAGGCCCAAGGAAACTTTCTCACCTCTTTCTGAACTACAAGTACAGACAGACTAACGTGATATGTTAGTGCTCTCTCCCTTTGATAACAATTTTCAATTAAAATTACTGATTCGATTGACAGTATACAACCTTTATTGATGTTTTGATTATTTGCTCAAAAATGAAAATAATAATGTACATGATGTATGTAATGTAAAATGTACTATTCATGGTGCATAAAGGTGACTGGCGTGGCTTACTACTTATTAAACTATTACTTATCAAATGATCATTATCCAATCAGATGAGCTCATTGATATCTGTTCTGCAAGAGAGACCTCAGCAGAGCAGAGAAAAAGACACATAAGCATAGTCAGACAAATAAAAGAGCAAACAGCATCAGACACAGATGTCAAGTTCAAATTTGCCTCATTTTGATTGGTTTTGAATGTCTCATACTACATTTATAAAGTGCATAAAAGTAGAAGCTCAATATTTATCCCAGACTGATTTCCAAACAGCCCAGAGACGTGCTGTGATTTTAAATGTGATGAGAGGTTTGACTAATGAGCCCAGAGACACTGCAGCTGCCACAGCCAAAGTGCCTGTAGGTTTAACAGCAGGGCAGAATGCAGTACAGCAGCTCCATCGCTGGCTGTTTTTTACAGACCAACCATGAGAAAAACTTAAGCACAGCCACTAAATGTACAGTTATACAGTGTGATTTAGTAAATTTGTTGTAAGCTCTCTCTCTCCCTCCAGTCTTACAGCAGGACTACCACCCAGCTGTGTGAACACAGCAGGACAGCAGGGACCTGGCACTCATGTTGGCCAGCAGAATAACCTTACCAGGGCCTCGAAAATCTCTGCCGATGCTTCTAAGGTGTTATTATTTCCTAACTGTACATCAGAGAATTGAATAGATTCCCCCATCAGTAAACGGACTAACACTTTGGCTGCTGCAGTGTCTCTGGGCTTGTCAGTTAGAGCAGACGAACCAAGTGGTGGGGCAGTGGCAGGGGAGCCGGGCTCTACCTTACAAACCCTGACAGTAAAGAGCAGCGCCAGACAGGAATAGCAGAGGACTGGGACGAGGCTGAAGAGGTCACGTGCTGGATCCATAATATTGCTGCTCAGAATGGATGGCAGGGGGGGGGGGGGGACGACTTACAAGGGAACTGAAAACATTTTGTGAGAGAATGAAAAAGTATTGCGAGGCAGAGCAAAAATCATTGCGAAGGAACACTAAAACGTATTGCAAGGTAATGCAAAAGTAGTCCCAAAAACAGACACTTCAGGGGCCCCATAATACCAGACTTATGGGTAACCGCACAGTCTTTGGGATCATCCAATATTGAGAAATTCAAAATAATCCCACGTTATATAGAACATATTTGTAAAATGTCCCTTTCTAATAAACCCTGTCCATGACTCTGCCTGTTGTTATTTCTATATATATATATATATATATATATATATATATATATATATATATATATATATATATATATATATATATATATATATATATATATATATATCTTTTTTGTGAAGAAAAACACAAGTCTGTGAGCCCCTTCAAATTATACATCTGGTTGCGCCAGACATCCACTACTCAATTATCTGATTTAGAATGCTTTTCACTAGATAAGCTCAACAGAAATCTGTAATGTTCCGATCTACCTCATGTCGTTCTGTGCTGTGATAGCACTTTTTAATTAATCAGTCAGTGAAGGTGAACCAATCGTTAATGTGTGATGTTACCTAAAGCAATGTTTCAGGTAACTGGACATATACACTGTGCTTTATAATGTTACAATTTCATACAGCCAGCTTGACAGCACGATAACTTTCAAGGCTGCCAACTTTCAAGCACTGGCCATGACACTAGACAAACTGGTACACTGCACACAGGAAAACATGCAATTTTTTTATACTTTAAGTTCTATATATACATTTATAATGGGATTAAATGGTTATAGATTAACTAAGATGACTTATAGTGTGACACCAGGAGCATTAAAAAAATCAAACAGTCAACATGCATTAGTGTTCACCTTAGCTCTTACCAGACATTACCACTGCTTAATAGTTTAGCTGCCAAGGTTGGTTCATGTCAAGAAAATATTTGATACAGAATACCCATTATGATTCTGTGTTACATGTACTATACAAACTCAGAGTACACATTTGAAATAGCCCCCAGCTCTGTATTAGCCCCATGGGGCAGGAAAGCAAGGAAAGAATCTAAGGAATGTGGGACACACTGAAGTACTGATTTTAAACGCTAAAGCAGAGGGTCTTTTGGATTCTTGTGGGAATCAGTGACGTTAGGGATTTCATCTATTAACAGTAATGGTATTTGCGGTGATCAGTTCGTTGAGGAGTTCTTCAGCAGAAATTGGTGACCTGTTTCAACGGATGAAATGGAATTGAGCAACTGCGTGGGAACATCGCTTCAGTCTGTTTCATTTAGAGAAACCTCCTGGTAGCAATTACAAACCATTGCACACACACACACACACACACACACACACACACACACACACACACGCACGCACACACACACACACACGCACACACGCACACACACAGAGCAAGTAACACTGCATTTGCTTCTATATACAATCCTGAGGTGGCTATGACTCTTTCTGTTCTCTAGTCAAGTTTCTGGCAAGAATCAATGATTCAAGAAATGTGGGAGTTTGTAGCTACATTTCCTCTATATTTGCAAAATACGAACTCTTTCTTGTTTTGTCCAAGCCTAAAGAGATGACAGTCATTGTGTATATATGTTAAAGGAGGATTTTAGGTTGTTCAGCCTCCAAAGGGATAATATCAGACGAGCTACTGTTGCTCAAATTGCTGAAGAAGTTGATGCTGGTTCTGATTGAAAGGTGTCAGACTACACAGTGCATCACAGTTTATTGTGTATGGGGCTGCATAGCCACAGACCAGTCAGGGTGCCCATACTGACTCCTAACCACCGCTGAGAGCACCAACAATGGGCACATGAGCATCAGAACTGGACCACGGAGCAATGGAAGAAGGTGGTCTGGTCTGATGAATCATGCTTTCTGTTACATCACGTAGATGGCCGGGTGCGTCGCTTACCTGGGGAACACATGGCACCAGGATGCACTATGGGAAGAAGACAAGCCGGTGGAGGCAGTGTGATGCTTTGGGCAGTGTTCTGCTGGGAAACTGCTATCTATATGGATGTTATTTTGACACGTACCTAAGCATTGTTGCAGACCATGTACACCCCTCCGTGGAAACGGTATTCCCTGATGATTTGAGAACCCCTTGTCTAGGCAGCAGGGCCACTAGCTGCACTAATATGTATGTTGACTGTTGAATATGTATGTGGCCAATCTTTGCATATTGCACCCTTTAATGTTTAGAGGAATGCCAGATCTGTGCAGAATCACTTACATTGAAACACTGTGTGCTGCAGGTTATGATATCTTGTTGCAGTATGTGTCAGCTGAAAAAAATGGAAATTACAGGAAGTTAAAATAACATAAATGCAGCAAATTCCATGATACCAGAGCTTTGTTGTGATTTTTCATTTTGTTTCATTTCAGCACACAATGGACATCTCACAGTCAGTGTACAACGCTGATGTAAAAAGCAGTATATTTATCCACTGTTTTTTTTCTATCCATTGATTATTTTTTTCAAGTATTTACATTCTGCTATGGCTATTGCTTTGGCCCACTTCTTCTGATATAAGACCACCTTAAAAAATGGGTCTTGGTCATGTGTTTCAGTTATCTGTGGAGTGTGAATGGAGATGTCGAACCTCTGTAGGTGAGTAGGGAGGAGAGGCAGGGTTCTTGGCAGAGACAGACATTCCAGCTTAGTGTAGGAGGACTTTATTCAGCAATCTTCAGAACCTGAAATTAAACCATTCTTGCCGTGTTTTGAAGAGACATTAACCCCTGCAACACTTTCAGCGAGAAAGCATTGTCTCTATTATCAGAGATTCCCCCACCCTGACAAAATGAATGGTGAAAATAAAGACAATGAAAAGTCAGCTTTATTTAGAGCTGCAAATGTTGCTGACTGACAGCTGTTTCAGATCAGTGAGGAATGTTTTTCATTGCCAAACATAAGGCCTTTTTCTAGAGGCAAACATTTGGAGGAAGTATTAAAGTTTCAGTGAACACTGTGGTCTGGAAAGTATAGTTCATCAGCTAGAACACAAAATCAATGCTGTAATGTTAGAATATGGGCTCCAGTGTTATGAAACCAGGCAGGTGGTCCTGATATTATTTCCAGTGCTAAAACCTTTGCATTCATCGTTGTAAGTATGAGTGATGCAAATAACCACTATTAGCATGACACTGAGCCTTTCTGTTCATAATACACATATGACAATATTATGTAATTAATCCATTGCCTCTTAAATTATTTCCATTTCTTTTCATTTTCGTCTCATCATATTGGTGCTCCATAACTCTGGTTGTCACCTGCCATGATACAGAAAGAAGATCCAGCAATGACTGTACTATTGGTAGACACCCAGCCTGCTGGGAATTCTGATCCACAGTGTGATCCACATTTGTTCAGTCTGCTTGGCATCCATCTTCTCGCAGATTTTGCCATGGCAGAGACATTTTGTTACAGTTAGTTTACAGCTCTGAAATGGGAAGTGTTACATTATGGATTTAGGTTTGTTGTTAATGCTCATGTATCATGGCATTGGCATGGTAATTGTGAGGGCAGCATCAAAGACTGAGAGCCAGGGACTCAGGTTGACTGATACTGTATGTATGTATGTATGTATGTATGTATGTATGTATGTATGTATGTATGTGTGTATGTATGTGTGTATGTATGTATGTATGTATGTATGTATGTATATGTGTGTGTGTTGTCTGTTTCTCATTAATATGTGTAGTATTAATATTCTTACAGGAGGGCAACATTAAAGTAATGTTTCTAATATTAATGACAGGGTTGTAACTGTATGCATTTGCATATGTTGAAAGACATGTAAGTTTAGAAATTGTTATGTGTATGTGGATATTTGCACTGCATTGCCTTAGGCTCAAGTTTAAATAGAATTGTTCAGTTTGTGAAATAAGAAAAAGTTGGGGAAATACTTCATCCAAGTCTCATGGGTTGATCAGCGTTGTGATTAAAAGTTAGGGTGGGCCGCAGATGATTTCAAATACAAATAGGGTCACGTCATTCTTAAATCTGGGAATGGCTACACTCCCAATTAACGGTAATTCTTGTTTTTGTACACTTTTGTGCAGTGATGGTTACATATACTCTTTTTCCACCCTCCCACTATTGTATTATGTTTGTTATTAATTTTACACAAAAGAGAAAAACACACAGTAAATCATCCAGTGAAAAGCTGACTGCCCTATGCCAAATGCATTCTTCATATGACTTGTAAATATGGAGACAAATGGGCAAGATACACATTTTGTAAACAAGCCTAACCTGAAGCTGCACTGAGATTTGAGTGTTGCTGTGAATCCATAGACAGCTGCTCTTGATCACTAAGACAAAGATCACAAGCAACAAAGCATCAGAGTCCTGTCAGTCCAATGGCCATTGTTCTACATTGTTTTTGCACTGCAGTCATTTCATTTTTTTAATGTAAAGGATACACTTACCTAGATTGTGAGGTGCACACTCCACAGTAAACTGCACTCAGATAGACCTGAATATTATTTTTTTCTTTCTTTAATGCCACATAAAGATGTACACTTCTTTGGATCTACGCTCCAAACTCATATCTGCATATAATGTTGGTAATGTTATAATGTTATAATGCCACACAGATATTACTTTTTGCTTTACATGTGCTTTGGCTAAAAACTTTTCAAGCTAGGAGCTTCTAGATCCCTGAAAAATGTATCTGACCTGACTCTGAAGCAGTACACAACAAAACGTTGAGAACTGTGGTCTGTACTTGGCTGAGTGTACTCCTGTGGGATTATAGAAGCACCGCTGTCTGGCCTGTTACATTACAAAGGGCAAATTCCAAGAAAAAAGAGACAGCAAGTCTGGAGTAAACCTTTTTATGAATAACACAAGTGTAGTATTTCAGTAGAATGTCCTCCCCATCACAGGATGAGAAAAACTCTATCAGCGATATTCATGTGTTGAATGCCAGTTTCCTGGATGTGTGCTGTGTGGGAAGGCTCAGCATGCTGTCTCATAAGTATACAGTGTAAATGTAATGGCTGACCTGCCCCATCACTCATGCTTACTGACACACTCGTGTTTCTGAGTCACATTCTAAAGTAATGCTTTGGTTTGTCTCAGCTTTAGTTGGATTGTGGATGTGTTCAGTAACCATGTGTCATTACACGCACACACTCACTTCCCAGATATTGCTCGGTGGGATTTGGATGATGATCTTGGAGTCATAAATGCTGTCCACAACTAGGACATCTGCATACCAGCTGACTTTGCTTTCATTAATACAAGGAGATTTGATAAATAAACTGATGGGATTCAGAGGAAAACTGCAGTTTATGAGATCTTTGTGTTTAATTTTCATAGTTTTGGGGAACCACTTTGATTAATTATAATAGTACTAACAAAAACAATTGTTTAGATTAGCGCCAGCTAAATGTACTTTTCTATGTTTGTTCTCACTACCAGTGACTCAAACCAGCAGCCTGGTCAGTTGCCCTGTGCTCCTGAGTATGACACTGTAGTTACCTCTCTGTGACATTGTACAGTGATTCCCAAAGCCCACTGGTGGGCTGTAAGGGTGATCCATGATAAACATATATATTTTCAATATTTAACAAAGGTTGTAGTTATCATCATTATATTCCATTATTTTGAATTTATCAAACCTATTTTAATGATTTGTTGTGTTGAAGTCAGTTTATATGTGTGTGCCATCTACCAACCTCAATCTGCACACAGTCACACAGCTGTGTGACTTTGCAAAAATAGTATAAATAGTTGTAAATAGAGTCCAGAACAGACTTTGTATTGGTATGGGTTAGGGTTAGGGTTATGTCTCTAGATTTTAGTTTAACTTATTTCGAACACGGAAACAGCAAAATACAAAATAAAACCATTATCAAACAAAATGTAAAGACATGCAGCAGTCAAAGACAAATGAAGGAATGAGAGGAAAGCGAGTGAATGGGCAATGGCAAGTAATCGCCACGATGATAACGACAAGAACAACAAAGCAGTATTACCATCATTTTATAGTATGATACTAGCAATCATGATAATCATCATCATCCTCATCATCATCGCCGCCACCATCCTAATACCCCAAATAATATCAATGCTAATTGCTGAAATTAACATGTCCGAAAAGGAGTTCGAACAAGTGTAAAACTTGTAAACTCCGACCTCCTTTCACCATCGTTAAATAAAAAAAAAGAATTCCTACAAATGAAATCCCCATATTTTTTTTTTCAGTGCAAAATTTAAACTCAACGACACATTCACACACACACACACACACACACACACACACACACACACACACACACACACACACACACACACACACACCCACAGACAAAGACACACACATATATAAACATAAATACACACATACATACATTAAAAAAACTTAGTCAGCCACTGAACACATCTTGATTCTGCATATATCCTTAACCAGGTCAAATTGACTTGATGTGTGCCTTTTCATGATGAAATACTTTCCATCAACATGGAGGTGATAGATAATCATGAATAATTATAATGATAATAATAACATTTAATTCAAGCCTCAGAATGTGGACCACAAAATTAAAGACAGCCTTAAATTCAGCGTAAATTAAAAACTCCAAGTTTCAGCAACAGCAGACAACAAATTAATCGTGAAATGTAATATATCATCACAAGAGAAAAATCAGAATGACATAAAGTGTGATCTAATAATAAAAATAGTCATAGTTTTAATGCAAGCAAAACTTATAATCTATAACAAGATTTAAAACTACATTTTAAATGTATCTATTTTCTGTCTTTACAGTGTGCTTCTGTCAAACAAAATGTAGCATCCCATCATTATGTGAACTGTCTGATAGAAGCTGTCTTCCTGTCAGTCTTATTTTATAATGTTGCTTGGACGGTTTCACTGTTTCAAACATGTCAACATTTTGAGGCCTCATCAAATAAAGACAGTGAAGGGAGCACATGTGAGCTGTCGACATCGGTCCAGAGGAACAAAACAAGAAACTCTGTCCTTTCCGGCGATCCAGTAGTGACCCACTCCCATGACAGCCAGGATGTTATGAAAACTTAACTCATCTAAACAGTTCTCCATTCCAACTTCAACATCAGACATCTGTTCCATGACATAAGAATAACACAATATGTTATTGTTATCTCATGGTGGTGGTATTCACATTACCAGTGTTAAACACATGCCAATACGAACAAGTTCAGTCAGAGCTGCTGTCTTTATAACAGTTGAAACTCATGGCCTGTATTGATCAAATTTCCAAGAATCATGTGTGTTCTAAAAAGCATACAGTAAAAATCCCGAAAACAGATTCGAGACTGAAAAAAGTAAGTTATTTATTACTATTTTTGGAGCCACGGGTAAAAAGGCTCATCTAAATTATATCTTCAATATATAGAAGCATATTCACAAAGAATGAATCATATTTATTGTGAGGATGGAATCTGGAATCTGGTTTGGGTGGCTCATGAACCGTGCTCCCCTGAGCACTGAGCAGGAAAACTACCAGCATGTCTTATACAGTGTGTCTATGTTTGCTGCACTCTTCTGGCCGGATGTGAATCATACAGTTACATTATCAGGTCCACACAAAATAATTTCCAGTGTGCCAGGACACTCTAGGGTAGTCACACTGGCCAAGTAACAGTGATAAGATGACACTAATGTTTAAGAATTTGTTGTTGACAAGTTTCACAAAGTTGGTAAAGTATCTCCTCACTCAACAACTCAAACAACGCTGGATACTTCAAGAGACTCTGGGGATTTTTGCCATTGTCAAAAACATTGATGTTTCCTATTTTAGTGACTGTTTACCGTATTTGTAAAATATGATGTTCGCTCTCCTTCAAAAGGATACAACTCCTCCTATTGGGGTGTATCTGTTGGATAACCTTTAATTTGCACATCGGTGCTATTTACTGTGATTTTGCCAGAATACACAGTGAAGAAGGGCGTCTTGCTAAAAACATGTGGCAAGAATGAACAGTTGGTGGGAGTGATGTCCTTTATTTTTCTTTTGCTTGTTCATTACAAGAGGGATTCAGCACCCTGTAAATAAGGCAATATTTCATCAACAGTAAATATACACACGTGGACAAAATTGCTGATACCCTTCAAACCCACAGTGGCCACTGAAATAACTTGAAACTGACAAAAGTAACAATAAATGCTCACATATACGTGAGTTGAAGGTCAAGGACAAAGGCTGTATATTCCATAGGTTGTTTGCTTTAGTTCACTTTACTTGGCCATGCCTGCACATCTGCATGAACACTTTACAGGCAGGATTTAAGACTATAAACATGGATTATGCACACAAGCATACATAAATGAATATGCAAGCTTGAAATAATCACTCTCTCTTTGAAAAGAGGTTTCTCTTGTGGTCCCAACATTAATGCTAATTACTAAATTGAAAAAAAATACAAATTTTACCAACAGCATTTTGAAATACCAACACTAATGTTGCTGTGGGTCAGATTGATGTATAAATAGGAAAGGTTTGCTAACATATCACAGATGTTATGTTTTCAGCCTTTTCTGTGACCCATATTCATAATAGCTTTGATATATTGGGTACTACTGTCTGAGCAGGAAACAACAAATGTATATTTTTGTATTTTGTCTGTCATGAAATATCTTCTGCACTTAATCTTAAACTGTCAGTGTACCATTACCTACAGTATTATGTATATAATGGAAACTATTACTGTCCTCATAGTGTTAGTGAGCGTGTGTGTGTGCATGCATGAGTGCGTGTGTGTGTGTGTGCGTGTGTGTGTAAGGACTGGCCCAGGACCAGCTTCAATCATCCATGTGATTCCATTCTACTGAGCACCCTGAATATATGCATCAAGTCATCTGACCTCAAGTGTGTGTGTGCATTTGTGCTCATGCAGAACTATTATTACTGTCTTTACTGTATGTGGTGTTATGGAGTAAAGCCTCAACGTTTCAGGCCTTCATACTATGACAGAGTGCCAGTTCCTGGAGTACAAACTACTCACATGGAAAGAACCTATATAAATATAAGGGTTTTAATATAGGTTTAAAATGCATGCAACATACATACAATTGGCCGTTTTCATATATTATATGTCCAAATATGTACCAATATGTTTATATAGGTTCTTTCCGTGTGGGGAATGTGGTATGTAAATACATAGCTAACGTTAGCGCGTAACTTGCCACGAGAATAATTTCTGCACGGTACACCGGCCAAGGTTTGCAGCCTTTCTGCCATTCCACGAAATACTCCTCCACTTCCTTATCAGTCCCCTCCAACAAATCTTTAACTGAAAAATTGCAGACACAGTCCAGGGCCAAAATACTATGTGCCCCTTTATCCACACCCTCTCATCAATTATGCAACGCTTGACTAGTGTGACATGATGTCAGCTGCCTCTAAAAATGTTAGGAATAAACAAAAAAGGAAAAAAAAAGTTTCAAGGAAATAGTGGCCATTCATTATTTATATTATTATATGGTGACAATTTTCAGTAATTAATATTTAACAACAAACTGATGTAGAGCGGGCAGTAACTTAGTTAATACTGACTGGTTTCCACATAACATGTTGTCACATGTCAGCATGTATTTAGGATCAAATGTGATGCCAATTTCACGTGTTCACATGCGATTAATAATTTATTGCGTGAAATTATTTTTTTCTTCCTGTAAGGGACTTTGGACAAATATGCACTTATTACCCTGGGAATAAAAATATGAGCTAGGCATCATGTATGACAGTTGCAAAAGTGAGATATGAGCTATACAATAGGTATGACAAACAGAACCTGCCACTGGATATATGAGCTATATAGGAGACACACCTTGTATGTACATATAGGGCTTATATGTGGATATAAAGAAGCAATATAGGAGACCTATATGCCCTGTATGCCTACATGCGGCATATGTGCAGCAAATATATTATCATATATGCATATATATGCTGTATATGTTCTGCACCAACTTTGTGTAAAATCTCAAACCATCATGCCGTCCACACCTGTAACTCTAGATATGTTCTGCTCATTTTCAGGCTTTATTTTGGGTAACCACTAGAAAAGGTTTACAATCTTTAAAGGACAACTCCTTAGTTCTAGGGCAGACATGTCTCTTTGTTTTCATGAGTGAATAAACTGAATAAACAAACTGACCTTAAAGGACAACACAATTTATACTGTTTTACTTTGTTTATATGTGGTGGACCCCGCCACCTTTCTAGCTTCAAACAGTTTGCTGGGACGGTACTTTTGTGTGAGAACAACTGGTTTGTTCACTTCTGGAGAAAATGAGTTTGAAACGTACTAGTGCCCCTTTAATGACTTTAGACTTTAATTTTATCCCACATTGTGGAAATTTACTTGTCACAATAGCAAGGTGGACAGACATACAGACATACAATAAGTACAATACTAAAGAAATACTTAAAAAATATTTGAAAAAGATTTGAATAAGAGGGAAAAGATAGGATAAAATAAATTAGAATAAAATAAAATATAGAACGGACAACACGTTATGTGCATTGTATATACAGGAAGTGAAATATGCATTATATACGTTTAAATAAAGTGTTGAAATTAAATACAGTGTTTAAGAATAAGCAGACTCAGTGTATTTGTATGAATATGAATATATACAAAAAACAACTAGTAATATTGCACAGGATAATTGCACAAGATGGCGGAAGTAGAAATGTAAAACAGTGCAAGAGAAGCAGGTGCTTATTGTGCTACATTGAGAGTTAATGCTTCCAAAACTGATCAGTTTTCTCATACTGTCCAGTTCTGCAGCATAAAAATCTTGATTTGGACACAGTGACATGGCTGGATAGCTAACTAGTCTTTTTATTAAAGCCTGTTGAGCTACAGTCGCCCCTCCCAGCCAAAGTGATAGTAACAGCATGCAAACGTGAAAGTAATTTACAGTTACAGTCTTCTGTTTCTGACACAGATGATACAGCGATCAGCAACAACATGCTCACTATTGTGCAGGTTCCCATTGTGTAACCAAAACAATTCAGATCCGTTAAGGCCTGGCCGTGGTGTCTGGCACCAGGACGTCTACAGTGGATCCTTTGGGTCCTTTGAGGGTGGAGCCTCCATGGGTCAGACTTGTTCCAGCACACCTCACACATGCTCAATCAGATTGGGTTCGGGAAATCTGGAGGCCAGGTCAACGCCTTTATTCCCTACATCATATGTAAAGCAGCATGCACATTGAATAACAAGATGGTTAATGTTACTCACATAATCTGTCAGTGATCTTAATGTTGTGGGTGATTGGTGTATACACTAGTTTAGGATAGTGGAAGGTCATCTTCTGCTTTGGGCCCCCCCCAAAAAAAAGGCCTGTCTTCTCTTGCATGCTGAGTGGGGGGCCTGTTGGATTGCAGCAGAAAATGTCTGTATGATGGAGGGAGATGCTGCATGTGTATCTAAGAGATGGGGTAAAATTCTTAAAAATAATAGTAATAGTCTCCTGTCCCCTTTTTCTGATGCGGCCTGTAGTAACAGCAGGTGTGACTGTCTGGAGCAACATCCACCACAGCCTCACATGGCATTACACTTGATTTCCACAGCAACCATCCACACGACCTGATTTTGGGTGTGAGTCTGTGATGACGAGGATGCTGTCTCTGTAGCCTGGTTTTCCACTGTTGCTAGGCAACGGTGTGGGGGTTTGCCCACATGACAACACAGAGCCTCAGAAGCTGTGTGTGTGTGTGTGTGTGTGTGTGTGTGTGTGTGTGTGTGTGTGTGTGTGTGTGTGTGTGTGTGTGTGTCATGGCAGAGGAACAGCACTGTCTTTCAGTGAAGCAGGCACACACTGAATAACTCTTGACACGTTTCCTCTCCTCTTTCCTCCTCTCTATCTGTACAAACCATCCTGTCCTGTTTATGTTTCTAAGACTTTTGGGAGGGCTTTTTTTCTTGATGAAACCAGTCTGGAGCTGAATCCAACAAATATCTTTAAGCCAAATGTAGTTTTTCTACTCATGTAAATAATCCTCAAGCTAGAGGACAGGGGTAAACGCTGAAGCAAGTTTGACAAAGCCAGGCTTTCTTTCAGGCTCACCATGACCTAAAAACCCAATCAAATGTATTATATCACGAGGATAGATCAAGTCCCTTCATCAGAACGAGTTTTCTTCATTAAGGCTCATCATGCGTTCTCATGGAGAGGGGCGGTCTGTGTGTCATTTGACTTCTGCATCAAGTGGACTGATCCTTTGCCACCTTCATCAGTTAAGAAGAACTGGTCTTTATAATGGAGCATAAACCAGGAGGTTTCTGTGTGAAGATTAATGTTCTCGCAAGACCGTGCTGTTACCTTTCCCTTTAAAATAATTAAATAAAATGCTCAGTTTCAGATCACAGGGACTATAACTGCCCCACTCCAACACAAATAAACCAATGCACATCTGAGTGGTAGGCTATATCTCTGTACTGTGCATCCCTCTCTGACAGGACAGTAGTACATTGGTTCTGGCACAAAGAACTTCCTGATGTATGATACAATATCATTTCATGGCCTCTCTGCCAGACTGCCTTGCTTCGCTGCACATCAGGGATGCCACTCTGCTGACCAGTCATGACCGGAACTGTAACGCCACACAATTTGTCCCCAGATAGACTGACTTTGGCTGTTATTGTTAAAGCCTCTTTGCTAGAGAAAGAGCGAAATCTACAAGCAATTTTACCTCTGCTTTGGTTCATACTCATGAAGGCATGCTGTTATACATGATGATGGCCACTATTCCATTGGTGGAACATTTATAAAAGGATGTGTGTTTGACTGCAAAGATTAAAATAATGAACCACAAATTATTCAGATTATCCTTTTTAACTGCCAGTCAGGGCTGTTCCATGTAGGAGAAGCCACTCTCGGCCTATTCACAAGAAATTACTCTATCTTTGGGAAAACTCGGTCCCAGGCAAAGGGGTAGAAGACCCCCACTTCTCCTTGTGTAATTCTGATTTACTTTTTTGAACAAGTAAATATTGGGCCATGATGTAACATTACTTGACCAAATGCTAGTTTTAGAGCTCTTGGGGTTTTAAAAATTTTACAAGAGCCAAGCAATGTATGTTGCACCCTGCTGCCAGTCTGTATGCTAAGCTAAGATCACCATGGCATATCCTCACCCCAGTAGAAAAGGTTATAAAGGTTTTATAGCATGTATTAGCTTGTCTTCTCAGCTTCATAACCTGAAAGGAACGATTTGCCCTGCTTTGCTGAAACTGTCCATGTGTTCTGAGGAGCTGTCACAGTCAAGATACGCACTGGCCCTTTAATGACCGACCGCTCCATTCTCATTCATAGGGGAGAACTGATTGGCTAACGACAATTTGTACTCAAATATAATAAAAGGCGAAAGAGATAAGGGGACATACAAAATAAAATGCCATTAAAGGTTAGATATCAGGGTCTCTATGCTTACGGTCGATGTAAAATGCTGTCGGGCGGCAGCCAGGCCCGGCCGTCTCTCCCGTTAGGCTGCATCTATGTGGCTCATTGCAGAGACTGAGCTGCTCGCAGCTGCGTCAAGTTGACCAGCATTAGTGGAATTAGAACAGGAAAATAGTTGATTTTAACCTTCAAAACAAAAGCATGAAAATGATTACCTATATGCCCGGGAAACAACTTGCCGCGGTGCTGTTTGTATCGTTTGTGTACGTTTTGGAACTTGTTTGTAGGTTAATATCGAAGAATGTACAACCTAATCTATAGTCACGGCGTATTTTGAATGAAACAACAGACAGCTATGGACACTTCTGTTACGTCTATTTCAATGTCTATTTACGTCTATTTGGTAAACTAGATTTGGTTGAACTACATTTTTCCAGTTGTTTTTTTTTTTTTTCTTTTGCATTGGGTTAGCAACATCTTCACAAATACCCCGTATAAACCCGACAATGTAGTTGTAAGCAAGACTTTATTCCATTTGTTGACTAAATTCAGCTGTTATGGTGAAAGTTGTCACCGGAAGTGGCTGTGTTATCTCCGCTGAGTGTGACAGTGAAGCTGCTGGTTGGGAACAGGATGCTGTCAGGCCGAACAGACGCACCGACCTAACGGACAGAAACCGCAGCAGCATCCTTTGTTTTCTGGACCTGGATATCCAGGTAAGGACGACTAGGCGGATTAGTTGTGGCGCTAACTTACTGCCTGCCAGACCCATAATAACTGAGGCGTTATTGAAGCCGCTGACGAGACGCATTACCTGTTTTTTTCCCTTCATTTCCAGTCATGTCGAAAATATGGCTATTGTTCGGCGTACTGTCATAAAGACAGCAGCTAATTCGTTCATTCGTTCGCTCATTGAACGAAACATTTGTCCGTTGAGCTACAGAGGACATGTGAGCGAGGCTGGTGTGGTGCTGTGGCAGATAACCAGCTGTTTGGGGTTTGGTGTGGCGTTACAGAGCTAGCTCCCAGCTCAGCAACAGACATGCCGTGCTGAAACACATCCATGGCTGTGCTGCTGTATCTGTGGGGGTTTGGCATTGCATTGCACCACCAACACCACCACCAGCGCGCGCGCGCGCACGCACGCAGGTGTAGTTAGTGTTGTTCGTGCAGCTCTTGACATATGTCCAGAACACTGTTTCATCCGCTGTGTCGCAGCAATAGATGGTAGCATGTGGCTTCTGTTGTGTAAGCGCTGGATTTTTTTTTGTTTTTTTTAGGGATGGTGGACGTTATCTTTATGTAACATACCTCTATGTTTGGTTATGCACCAGAGCTTGATATGGTTTGATATTTCAATATTGGTCTCGATATGATATCTATATTTCAGTAGCCTACCACAATGATATCTCGGACTTTTCCAACTGTGTGAGTACAGGTACACTTATTCAGCAGTTTGGTACACACCTCAGTTTTGGGGTCACGGTTTGGTAAGATTATCACAACATTTTTATCTATTCTGAAAAATCTAATGTTATTAATGTTCCTACCTTATATCCTTAAAAAAAATCACAATAGTAATCATCCAAATACAGTTAAAGCTTTGTTTATTTATGCCGATAGTCAAGACTCACACAATCATCAACATATTTCACAGTACAGTAACCTGTCTGTAGCCCCAGAGGATAATTCCTGGATGACTGCAGCTTGCAGTCATAAATACAGGGCAGTGGATAAAAACTGGATGTCTAGCTTGGATCAGTCACCGTAGTTGGACCAGAGGCATACACGATGGACCGTAGTCGTGGCCAAAAATAGACACACTCAGACGATGCCCTCACAAATGGTGTAGCATGTCTGATTATTTTCCAGAGATTTGCCAACTTAAGTTGAAAAGTGTTGACACTCTGTCTGGTCTCACTCTAACTTCCTGACCATAACGCTCCCAAACAGGGATGTCGACGATAAAACATTAATTAACCTAACCCACACATAGCAAGAGCGGTCCAAGGCAAAACGTGTAGAGCTCTTAAAGTAGTTTAGTGTGGGAACAAATCCTCCAGAAAGGCAAGGAAGTCTTCTGTTATTTAAAATGTGTGATGCTAGTCTTCAGTTTAGTAATAGTACTATGCTGTACCACATAAAGAACAAGCACCCTGTAGCCAAGATGGCTCACAACCATGAAGCATGTTGCTGCTAGCTCGGGGAGAACGTGTAATCTGTGAGTCCGGGATGATATGCTGCAGGTCAGTGTGGTAGAGGTAGAGGAATTCAAAGAGTTATTCCAGTATCTCAGGTCTGAGTACTAATGCCACAGTTGGCTGCTGTGACTGAACACATCGAGAAACACTTCAAGAAGATAGCTGATGAACTAGAAGTCAAGATAACCTTAGGCTAGCGTTAGACGGGCTAGTCTGACAAGCGACTGCTTGGGTGGCTGTGGCTCAGGGGTACAGCCAGCGCCTTGTTATCGAAACGTCGCTGGTTCGATTCCCCTGGTCTGCATGTCAGAGTGTCCTTGTGCAAGATAATGAACCTCAAACCTGCTCCTGATGTGCTGGCCACCTTGCATTTCAGCCACTGCCATCATTGTATGAATGTATGTAAGAATTACAAAAGTGTCTGGTAAATGTACACAAACAAAAGTTAACCTCACAACTATCTGCAACTTTAATCAGTGATGATTTAGTCCAGTGTGCCTTTTTAGCGCTGACACTGAGAAAAAGCCAAGTATTGAAGCATGTGCAGTTATGCAAGACTAGTGTGCTCTTCACTCAGAGCCTCAATGGAGCACTAGATTAAAACAAAATCACTTTTTGTATATCACCTCATTTAGCATTTTTTCTTTCTTTTTTTTTTTTACTGGTAAATGGGTTAGGTTATTGAAAACAAAATGAAACAAAATGGTCTTCCCTTCTTCCAAATAAGCTCAGTGCTGGAATCATGTGCCAATACTCTGCATCAGCGTCTGTGTAAAAGTCACAAATGCAGAGAGGGGAACAGTTTGGCTGTAGCTCTGATCTGCCTCTGGAGGTAGTATCAGAGGCGCAGCAAAGGTGAGCCAGCACCTGTGTGCATGAAAAAGCCAGAGGTGCAGATCAGGTGTGTGAGTCTGATGGTGTTCACAGCCTGACAGCTAAACAGATCCATCACTCATCAAATGATAGAGAAATGTCCCACACTTCAACCCAGAAAGCAACATTACAGGACCAAACAACAGTCGTGGTAACTGGTAGTGTCTTTAGCAACTTATATGAGGAAAAAAATACCACAGTTGTACATAGAAGAGTGTCTGTCATCCTGCATGTCCTACTCTTCTGACATTTCTGCCTTCCCTTCCACAATTGTGTTGTGGTAAATGTCTCTGTCAACTTGTACTGAAGAAACTTCAGTGTGTGACCGAGACTTAAGTGAACTTGCCCCCAGAAAGCAGCATCCCACCCCACAAGTGAGAGTCAGACAGCGTCCACTGTTTACTCAATGTGATTGTGTAATTATGTTTTTAGTATGAAAAACTTAACTTTGTCACTTTCCACTTTGCATTGTGGGTCAGGATGACAGCACATTATAACGGCATTCATTTGATTAAACAGTCAGAGCATACATGTTGAAAAAAACATGGATGGATGTCAACGTCATGATGTGTAACGTCCCACCTTGTTTGGTCCCAAAGCGTCGGTGTGCTGTATAAATTGACACACTGGTGCAGCTTTACGCCTTCACTTGGTTTAGTGTAAACAAACATAGGTGGAGAAATTTGGTTTGTTACATGGACATATGTCCTAATTCCCTGTCCAGGTGATTTAGGCTCATTTTAGAGCAGGTTGATTGGACATATCGAATAAATGTTTTAGATCAAATTGCCAGGTGATATCGTGAACATATTTTCATGTTGCCGGCTTCCCACATGTTCTGGAAAATTGCTTGACACCATCACACCATGTTATAAGAAATGCATCATCAGCAAAAGCATTTTTGGCCGATGGTACACCACACCTAGCCTGTGTTCCTCTCTCACAATGTGTATCATATTTTTGTTGCAGTTTTTAAAAGCTAACCCCATAGTGAGTTGAGGACTCATATTAATCATATACAGTAAGCCCTTGTAGTATACATTGGAGGCCCTACCCACCTTATCGTGTAGTTTATCATGCTGTCATGGTGCATGCTCCCAGACAAATGTTCAATGAAATCAGCACAAACCAGCTGACACACAGTAAGCCTGGAGCTTTTGGAGCTGCTGCCATTTTGGGGCTTAGGGCAGTTGCCTGCCTGCCCAGTTGGTAATCCTGCTGTGATGCCTGGTCAAAAAATTTGAAGTAGATATTTGAGTAGTTTTCTTCATTTTACCTTTGTTTCTCTGAATTCTTCAATTAAACTAGCTGATAAAATGACTATATTTGAGAGGGAGACGGGACATAGATCACTGCTACGTATTAATGTGATAATTGATGTTGTATTTTATAGTGTAGTAGTAGTAGTATTATAGAGTAGTATGTGCATTTCTTTTGTCATTGCTTTTTGAATCATAGACCACAACTTGACAAAGTCTAATGAGAATCTGTGTAATATCAAAATGTTTCTCAATGCAAACATATTTGGTAAGGGCTATAAATAAGTGTGACTTCTGCCTTCAAAACAAATAATTCTTGTGGCCCTGAAAAACAGTATATTGTCATGAAAACAATTTTATTATGAAAATACCATGCAGTAAGTCATACTCGTCACATGCAGCTTTAAATAATTTCAGACCACAGTGTCACTAGCCCCATTCACACTGCTGTTTGGATGCGGGGATCCTGCGCCACTTCTCCGCCTTCTCTTCTGTGTGAAAGTCTTGGAGGCGGTGAGGGGTGAAATTTTGCTCCAGCGCTGCTGCAGTATCAAAGGTCCAGTATTGGTGAACCAAACCAGTGTGAACTAGGTCTGTGGATAAACCGGCTGCGCCTATCAAGGGTGTGTCATTCTGACAGTCTGATAACTGCACAGGTCCTTCACTCAACTAAATACAGAGAAATGTCCCACAAAGCAACGTTACATGACCGAATAACCATAATGTAGTAACTGTCTTTGGCAACTTATATGAGGAAAAAAATACCACAGACATGGAGAAGTGTCTGTCCTCCCGCCTGTCCGTCCAACTCTTTGTCAAATTTCTGCCTGAAAAACAGTGTCTGTCACCAGCAAGAAATTTTAACTCACCAAGAGTTTGTGTTGGAAAAAAATCACTGCGACGGTCAGCCCTCCTGTCCGAGACGTCAGTGAACTCTCCCTTAAAACAGCCTGTCAGAGAGTTTACTGATGGCGATTATGTAATTGTTTAATTTAGAGCAAAAGAACTTAACTTTGTCACTTTCCAGAATGTTTGGTGGGTCACAATCTCAATCACAACACATCATACCAGCATCCATATGATTGTAAACTATCCACGGGTTTAGATTAACAGGTCTGAATTTAGGTCTGTCTCTTACTGAACTATTATAAGTTCCTCTGCTGCTTCACTCCTGTCCTGTCTCTGCCTGCCAGTAAATCAACTCTGTACTGTATCCCCTGTCTTCAAAGTGGCATTTGTCAGTCTCAGACGCTTTGTTCAGTATCAGTCTAGTGTCCTGAATGAGCTGCAGTAAGCAGTTATGCTACCCGCCATAGTTCTGGCGCTGCCTTCAGATGTTGGCCATTTCTTACAAATGGTGTAAAGTAAATAAAAGAATACTTCCTTTCATGTATATTTCAGAAAATCTGGTAAAGTTCTTCATGGTCAGCCCTTTACCTCTTAGTCCTTTGTCCGCAGTCTTTGGCAATCAGTAAATAAACTTAAATTAGGTGATTTTTTTATGCAGTCAATTGCACAACCCCACCATTATATAAATGTTTCCATGTTTTCCATGTTGTAAGATAGGGTTAGACTGCATGCTTTCTGTTTTGTCGAGTTTTTTGGTTTATTGAAGTCCTTTGACCTAGTTAAAGAGGAAAAATCATGGAATTTTACATCAGGGCCACAGTGAGAACCTTGCTGACAGTGCACTGCTTCTGTCTGCAGTCTTGATGAGTAATGCTGGATAATTTGGTCCATGCAAACACAAACAGTCAGGCTTTTTCCTGGCTCTCTGGAGCTTTAGCATCAGGCCCAGGGCTGCAGTGTGTAGGAACAGGTGAAAGGGATTTGATCACTTTTTGCAATATTGGGGCATAGACTGGTAGATAAAACACAATATGTCCTCATGTGGTCTTTGTTTGGGTTGCCACAGAAATAGATTTTCACTCACCCGACTCACCCTGTCTAAAGCTCTGTGTGGAAACAGGTTCAATTACAGACTACCAACATGGTTTGTGCAGTTGTCCATCGCAAACAAATTTTCATATTTACAAATCTTTTTCCGTTTCCAACATAAGCTTGCTCAGGAATTGTCTAGAATCCAGTCCAACAACCAAGTCATTTGCCAGGACAAAGATACATTATTTTGTACTGTTAGAAATGTCAAATTTGAAAAACAATTTTAGAAAACTAATAAATCCACAAATGGGATTGAGGGTTAATCACACTGCAACCATTGTTATTGAATGTGTTGATTACTTACTTAGTAATATTGATTGCTCAGTCTGTGAAATGCCAGAAAATAGTGAAAAGTATCCCAAAGTCTGATGTAGGAATGCAAATTTATATTATTATTCAGCTTTTTCTCCAGAAAATTTGCCCATTCATTCGTATGGGGAATTTTTCACAATTCGTTCTGCTACTGCTTCAGCATATGTTTTGCTAGAGAATCACTTTGGCTATCAAAATGTTTAGCTTTTTAAGCACTTTAAGCATTTCTGCCTTTTCAGCTTTTCAAAAATCTTCAAATCCTTTTAAAACCACCCCACATTGAAACCCTTCTCCGCCTTCATAATTTGACCTACAGACATCATTCCAACTTTTTATACATGTCAAGACTTTGAAATATTCAGCATGTATTCTGCTTTTTAGAATCCTTTACAGTTTTGAAATTATGACAGTTAAGGTCTTAAGCTACAGAGTGGGTCACATTAACCCTGGAGTGGAGAGCAGTCTGAAAAACTTGATGCTGCTACTGCTTTAACTTCAGCACATATTCAGCTAGTAGTTCCACTACTACTACTTCAACTACTCCTTCATCTACTACTTCAACTAATCTGTCACACAATCATTGAAGCAATTTTGTGGTATGGTTTGTAGGTCATACATACAAACACACATTCCGTAGACTTAGAAAACGCTGATATCATTCATGTTTTCGGGGCTCCTTGAATTGATTTAAAGGGACGTGGTCAGACGATTGGTCACAGTAGAGTGAACGGGTGGGGACAAATGCAGGAATGTAGTGTGTGCTGTTGTGTATTGGGAGGAGGGGGGAAGCTTCCAGATGGCTGCTCCAATCAGATTAGAAATGTTAAACCTTTCTGCTTTGCCACCCTGGAAAACAAAGGGGAGTGTTTTCAACATTCTGTTCTACACAGCACTGTGTGGAACACCTAGTGGATACAGATATTCTCCTAGCTTGAGATGAATTAATGAACAAATGCTGCAAATACTAATTTTTTAAGGGTTAGAAAAGCTACCTCCCTTTCAGTGTTCCAAGCCACTTGGCATGAATTATATCAAGTCATCTGCAGCTCTGCCCATGTCATGATTGTTGCTCTATGTTCATTACCATTGCTTTTTATGTAGAATTGAATGTAGTTTTCACTCATATTTTTATAGTCATTATATTCAGTGAATTCATATCTCGATTAATGTAATATAGTAATGTAGCGTGTGGTATGTAATGACAGTGATGCTGTACGCACACCCCTAAACCAATGACCCAAGAATTCCTCACACAGTAGGCTGCGGCACCATCTAACATCTTTTTTATGTAGTCAGTGTTATATGTTATACTAATCATTTGTAAAACAAACAACACAAAAAACAAGTAAAACTCATGATCCTAAACATTTAATCTTGAAAGAGACACATTTTTTGCTTCAACATATCATTAAGTTGTATGCACTATGTAATGGGGATATAATAATGAGAGTACAGATTGGTTCACTATTTGTCCTGTGTTGTTAATGGTGTCTACTCTGAGGGAAAGTGGAGAGTAATCTGCTTGTCTTCGGGACAGTGGTGCCAGCAAAAAAAGCCTGTCACAAATGCTGGAAAGGGAACAAAAAATGTTTCCAATTTAACAAAAAGGACAAGGTGGTCTTTTGATAATTACAATCTAGAACTAGCACACTTATAAGTGAATGGTGCGTCGCAATCATTTTCACAGCTGTAGGGAGAAAACAGGCATGTCTATTCTTTTCTAATGTGAGTTCTTAGTTCTCTGCATTTTATTTTTATTTCTCTGCACCTTTAACATAAGGAGTGGGTTATGTTATGGAAACATGAGAATTCTTTGTTACTAATGACAGTTTGGCATAAGTCTAAAAGGCACAACTACTCAGTCACTAAGCCTCGTCTTCAATTTTCAAGTCAAGTACAGTCTTCCAGTGTTCAAGTCTCAAGTAATACACATATGACAGCAAATGAATCCCAGATGAGTTCCAATTCGAGTCAAAATTAAGTCCATGTCTCAGGTGGTTTAGTATGTTAAAAAGTAGTTGTAATGTGTAGAGATGCACCATTCCAGTCCATTAAATCTGTATTGATACTAGGCTTTGGCAATGATGCAAATATTATATCCCAATATTGTCCTACATAGATATCATGATACGTGATAGTATTGTCATTGGGGTGATGGGATATGCAATCGTAGCATTTTATTTTAGTTTTATTAGTGTTAATTAATATTATGAATTGTATGAAGTAATTAAGGACTGACAGGTTGATGTACTGTTCACCTGTTTACTTCTCCCTTTGCAACAACACATGCAACACTTTGAAATAGCAATATCATATTAAATAGGAGCTTTTAAATTTTGTGATATAGTAAGTGTGATAGTATAATATACAAGTGCAGCTACTTTGTCACTGATTGCCTTTTCTTTAAACTCTAGAGGGCCAGCCAGGTGAGAAATAACACTGAAATAACCCCACGCACCGCAGAGCCCACAGAAGTTTGCCCCAAAGTATGATGGGCTCGGGGCAAAAGTGGGGACACAGGCCGACGTCTGAGCTGTGGTATTCGCTGTAATGGGAAGTGTACTGGAAGTGCAAAAGGCTGAATGTGTGCCGATTTGGATTTGTTGTACTAAATCATGCCCACTTTGACCAGTCGTTACTTAACTATATGGCTGGCCTCAGGAGTGACCCTATATCATTACTGTTTCATTACATTTCTAAAATTGCAACAAAAAATGAGAGTGACAAGGAAAAATGCATTTATGTTGTTCAGTGGCTGGTGACTTAACAAAGGAAAAGTGTAGCAGAAGTGGTCGGGGCCTATGTCAGAAATCCTAGCTCAGTTGGGGAAATACATGAATATAATGTTTATGAATTTGTTTTTTGAAATGTGGAAGTTAAAGGCAAAAACGCATTTACATCCGTTATAGTGCCACCTATAGGCCAATTTGTACCACATTTGGCACAGAGCTGTTGAAAGCATTTAGTTTGACCAAAATATGAAACAATATGCCTTTTTTAGCTAGCAAAAAAGATTGTAATAACTAGCAGATTTTTTGGAGTGCCAAAATTCTTTTTGCCACTTTTCATCAGACACATCTGGAGATTCTATGTGCAAAGTTTCAGGCAGGGGGAGCTTAAATTCTAGGAGGAGTTCGAAAAAGTAGGTTTTGCATATGTGGCGATTTAGCGAACGAAATGTGCAGCAGAAGTTGGTGTGTCCTATGTCAGAAAACCCAGCTCGATTCAGGGAACATATGGATATAAGGTTGCGAATGTGTTATTTAACACGTGGAAGTTACAGGCAAAAACACGATTGCATCCATCATAGCGCCACCTAGTGGAGTACATGTGCAATTTTTGGTATGGAAGAACTGTGTCTTATTCTATATGTAACACATACATTTCAAAGCTCTCAGCAAAATAGTTTGGCTGAAATTAATGTTTGTTGTTTATCTTGTAATAAGCCATGCCCACATTGACTAGTCATGACCACCTTCAAGGTATGGCCACAGGACTGGCCCTACATCATACCGACCAAATTTCATAAAAATCGGTGTAGCCATTCAAGAGATATAAGAAGAGTGTGTGTGTCAAGTTTCACGCAGATCGGACAAAATCCCAAGTAGGAGTTCGAAAAAGTAGGTTTTCCAGTTTATGCGATTTTGCGAAAAAACTTTCTAGGTGGAAGTGGGCATGGCCAATAGCAAAGGGATTCAGCTCCATTCAGGGAATCTGGGGATACAAGGTTTTTGAATGTGTGACATGTGGTGTGGGAGTTATAGGCAAAAACGCGTTGGCCTTGGTTATAGCGCCCCCTGCAGGCGGATATACGTAGTTTTTTTGTGTCTGAGGTACGTGCAGGTGTCTGGACTAACCCTCCAAATTGCACCGCCCTCTCTTGCATGGTTTAGCCTGGAGCGCCACTTCTAGCGGGAGAAAAAAAAAAATCTTTACAATTACATTAAGGTTCCTAGCACCGCTGGTCCTAGGAAGCGAGTCTGCATTCATACGCGTTCCCTCGGCCCCTCTGCTTGGCCCCCTAAATACGATGAGAGCAGTTCCTTTCAGTTGAAGAATAACACAGGTGTTCCATATTCAATATTATGAAAAATATTGCTCGTCAGCCCAAGCCCAATTGATAAGGAGCTTTTTAAGCAGATCATGTATTATCTAAACATCACTGATCCACAATAAATATAGTTGGTCTGTTCCACTGTTGTCATCTACAGCAGTAAGCTGACATACACAAAGCTATCGCTAATACTTCACCACAGCCTGTATTTGCCTCAGAAGGATTGCATTTAAATGTGAAGGCAGGAGTAGGCCTCCTCTACTGAGGAACGGCGAGTTGTGACAGCAGCTTTAGGGCCTGTGTCCACATATCATTTTTTTTTTCCGTTGTCTCTAATGAGGAGTGAGGATATGTGGCAGCATACGGTCACCTAGAGAAAATGCCTTCTCTCTGCAGCCTTTTGAAGTTGAAAATATTCAAAAAAGGTGCAGGTGGCCTCACTGCCACTGTTTTCAGGCAACCATTCATATATTAGATTGGTTGGGACTTGCCATCTGTTGCCCGTTCTAATCCAGAAAATTGAGGAGAAGCTTGGCTTTGTTTGTCTATCATGAGTTTTATAAGACAGAAACTCTCAGAACAGAGACAAAGGCCATTTGTGGCAGCAGATTGTCTGTACACTGAATGTTGTTGTTGAGTGATAAGCTTTTATCACCCTACGTGTTCGAAACGTCTGTGGTCAGCCTTCTGCTACCATAGTGTTAGCAGCTGTCAGTTGAAACCGGTGTGCTCCTAAGCATGCCGTGAGTGCTTTTCTGCCTGGAAAACAAAAAACGCTATGTGGACATTTGCCCTTAGAAGCCCCAAAATAAGCTAAGGGCATTGACTTTAGTCACTGCTGCTGTCTTTTTGTGTGTTTGTATATGATCTTGTCTTGTTCAGTAATCTGCAGTCGCCTCATGTTTGCTTACACATATTTAAATCGGCTCCATGCAGAGAGGTACATATTTTATATTTTGACTTATGAATCAGAAGCATGGCAGGAAATTGATTACATTACTCATTTGTTCATGTTTCCCAGACATTAGCAAAAGGTGATAATGATGTCTGACATCCTTATCTACATCTCAGTTCAGTTTTCTTTGTTACTTTCATTCTCAGTGTTGGGTAAACATTGACTAATTACAGTTGGTCAGCAATTTGATTCTCTTTGTAAATGTATTTTTATGAATGCACTTTGTAATATGACAGTATGCTTAAACAATATCAAATATGCAGGTTTGCCAAGCCTATGATCTTTTCCTGATCTGGGTTTGATACAGGCTCATAGTCAGTCTTTTTGTTGTTGTTGCTTTAATTAACCTCTGTGTTTTGATCCAACTAAACATGACTAGGAAATCCTGATCTCGTATGATTGGATTTTGCTGGATCATCTCTAAGCTGTAACTTACAGGCTAGCATCACCGAAATGTATGTTTGCATCAGAGCATGTTAGGGGCCATCCACATGGAAATGCTTTTGTGTGTAAACACACATGTTTTGCATCGGTTTGGGCGATCGTTCACATGGATCCTGTAAACACGGTGCTTGTAAACGCACCCATTTTGAAACCTGGTCTTAGGGTGGAAAAATTTGAAAACGCCGCCCTTGCGTCCTCGTGTGGAGGGGGCGAATCTGCATACTTTGCGTATTGATGACGCCATCGTCCCATCCCTCGACCCCTTAACCTCTCATCTCATAACAACAACAACAACAACAATGGCGGACTACATGCTTGTATTCGTGCTGCAGAAGATATTGAGCCTATTAGGGTTACTAGGGCAAAATATAATGCTCCTCTCCCACTACGCTGAGCGAAAAAGGAGCCATTTTCATCTTCTTCTTGTTGTGTGTGGTTTCTCCTTCTACGGTTTGTTTGTATACAGTGTGCAAGCTTTATGTGCATGCTCCGTCTCCTCTTCTCCAGTTTTGGTGAAATTGAAGTGCTACCTATAGGCCTGGAATATGAGCTAAAGCCTGTTGAGTTATTTACAATGGATCCATGCAAATATTCATGAAATGATGCCAAGGAAGACGGGGGAGAAAAAGATCGTTTTGGTACGTGTGGACATGTCCTTAGTGCAGTTCATGTGGTGAGTTAATGACATTTTCTTTTCATCAGTAAGATCTTCTTTACAGTACTGAGGCTGCAGATAACATCAGCTTTTTAGACAGCAGGCTCTTCACAGTATCTTCCATAGTTCATTTAAGCTACTGCACTTAGTCATATTTCCAGGAGATTGGATTTCAGGAGAAATGGACTTTTCCTCTAATCAACACTGAAATGGTGCTAGCACAGAGGTTAAAATGTTAATGTTAGCCTACACTACATAGCTGTGTGATAAGACTGTACCTAATCCATGCAAAATACTTTTACACCTTGAAAATGTATCAAATGGTTGTAGACTGTGTAAGAGTGTTGTGTTCCCCAGTTGTATCTGTCATATAGGTGTGTGTGTGTGTGTGTGTGTGTGTGTGTGTGTGTGTGTGTGTGTACGTGCTAAAGGGAGACTAGTGTGCAGTGGCTGCTGCTGCTGTATGTTAAGTTTACCCTCGTCCTCCCTCTTTCACTCTGTTTGCGTAATTCATGTTATCCAGTGCTGATGAGAGCCAGTTGAATTAATTTAATGATTACTGCCCACTTAATTGGCACTTCACTTTTTTCTGAGGAGTGAGAACCATTTTCAAATCAGCAACAGATAGAAAGAGACATGCCGAAATCCTAATACTGATGGATGCTCGCTTCATTTATTTGGGACAGTGCACACTGGTCAATATTAGCCTGTGCCAGAGTTACCCAAGATTTATATTGTGTCTGCGGTTCCCTGCCATATTGCTAAAATGGCTATATTGGCTATGATGCCATGCAAGCCAGATACAGGCTTTCGGTGAAATGACAAAGCTTGTTTGTGCCACTAAAGCTGCCTTATGTGGATTATTTACTTCAAAAAATTTAGCCTAGTTTGTTCTTCTCTGTTTCAGTTGACATCATCACAAAATATTGGCTGCGGAATTGGTACAGTCAATAAAAGGCCCTGCTTTCTGGTGAGCAAGTGTGTGTGGTAGTGAGTGGGGTGTGCATGTGGGGGGGTTGACTGGATTGAGGCCACCAATACCTCAGAGTTCAGCCAGCTCACTGTCTATCTGTGGCACTCAAACCCCGGCCTGGATTAACCTCTGTGTTGCCTCTGATCTGGTTAGCAGCAGTACTTATGTCGCAGTGCAGCTAGCTGATCCCAGGGCAGACATCAGGACTAAACAATGAATACTGAAAAATCTGTTGTTTGCTTAAGCCATATTGCATGTGAGCATGTGGTTTATCATCTTTAGTAGCACATCATGTGTGTCACTTTGTCACTAATGCCTCTAAAACTTCATATGCAGTAAGCTAGTAGCGTGTGCTTGCTCACTGGCACAGCTGAAAGAGAAGGTGGGAGTATCTAGTAACATAAAGGCTCAACAGTTTCCATGTGATCAAGACATTTCCAATAACTCTGTAACATTGTAAAGTCCACAAGTCAAAGTTCATTTTTAAAGTTTTTATCGTACAAAATATTCTGTTCCAATTCAGACTTCTTAACATTCAGCCTTTCAAAAATAATGTTATCATAGGGACAAAAGTTTGCTCCCTGGCTTGCTGCACACAGGTGAAGCATCCATCTGTATCAGTGGAGGTGTCACTGTTCTCACAGTTCTCCATTATATTGGATTTTTTCGATTTTAAGGTCATGATTTGATAATCTTTTTTTCAGGTCATAAAGCCAAGCTGAGCTGTAGTCTGCAGGGCTCCAGACTAACTGTTTTACTAGGAGACACAGTGGCCCCTAACTGAAAATTTAGGAGCACAATCACAAAATTCAGGGGTGCACATTGTAAATCAATTATATTGACTATGTAATATATATATTATAATATATATTATGTAATATAATAATTAAGAAATCATGTGTTGAGACCAGTTTCACACTGAGTTGGCCTTTATATTTGGTAAAGGGTAGTTCTTTCTTGGCAATGAAAAAGGCCGTGTTAAACTTAAACATTAATTCGGCCTCCTCAGTGCACTGATAAACAGCCTCTTGCCTTCTAAATGCAATTGACAGTGGAGTTGCATTTCATTGGAGTACAGATCACGGCATATGTTATGCCTTAGACTAACACTGTGTTTGACCAATGTGTTATGTTTTAACTGTGTAGTGCTGCATTACCTGCAAATTTCGTGTTCCCCACATGTTTCGGGTATTGACTACAAAATTTGCAGTTCATGGCATTAATTTCTCTGAGAAACCTTAAGCAGTCAAATTTGTGCAGCCATTCTTCACGAAAACAGTATTTTCTGAGTTAGAATTTGACTGTGGAACAGTTCTTGTAATGTTAGGTGTTGTGCTGAGTAGCCATTGACAAAGTGCTGACACAGTGCAGGGAGAGAGCGATAACTATGGTAACAGCATGAGAATAAGCACTCCATTTCCATCATTTGTTAAACAATAGCCTGTTTGTCCCAAACCCATTTTCTGTCTAGTTGCATCACTCTAGCTCAGAACTCAAAGCATATTTTGGCCCAGTCTTCCTAAAAGTACTTTTGGTGCCTGGAGAACCCTACACTCTGACAGGTGGATCCTGTGATATTTTCAACGGACATCATTGGTTCTTCTTCTTCTTGTTTTGTTGTGGGTTGGACAGCATTGTGTGAAAAAGTATTGGCTTCTTGGGCTGAATCTTCTATTTATAGAGATCTATTTCTAGTTGCAACTGAAAATAAAATGCTTGCACTGTGGAGATGTCACAGAATGTTTGTCTTCCTCAGTCTTCAGTTGCCCCCATAAATGTTCAGTGGAGTTGAGGTGACTGTTGAAGGAAAGTCCATCGTAGTTCTTAGAAAGCATAATGCTCTGTAACCTCTGTTACCTCAAACTGAGCCGACACTTTTGTAAGAAACCTACTTTAAAAAATGTTTTTCAGAATATTTCAAGCTTTGGAGCAGAGCTTAGAAAAAAACTGTGGACTGTTGACACTCTCTCAAAGTATTGTGACCATATGTCTCTTCCTTGTTTCCTTGTTTGTTTCTTGATTAATGTCTGAACTGATCTTGGCACTGCTTCCCCTTGCATTCCAGCTAGCATCGTGCAGCCCTGAAACACACTACAGGCTCAAATACAAAGCTGCTCCTTCAGGTCTACTCTCTCCCTCGTCCTGTTTGAAAGATGCCAGCCTCTGTCTTTCATGATTTAAAGGAGGAAGCAGTGTCAATGTTAGACCAGAAACTAATCCCAAACACTAACCACTACTATGGTGATTAACGCGGTAGTGTAAATCTGTCTAAGATGTGATCTGTAGCTCCGTGATAAACTCATTAGCTCGGAAGACATCAGCTTTGCTCTTGTGCTTTTGACGTTAACCACAGCTTATTCAGTTCTACATTGCTGCTCCTTAGAGTTGGTGTCTGAAGTATTAATGCTTTAGAGACTCTGCGATCTTGGATTTTAAACGAATATTTTTGTTGAGTTTCTTTTAGACATGTGCCTGTGATGCCCTTCATGACATAAAAATGCTGTGCACGTTGGGCTAACGTTTAGCTCACTGTAAGGCAAAAAGGACCTACTGTTGCCATGGGTAACAATGTGTACAGTGATTTTGTGCTTCTTAATTCGCCAAGTTATCAAATGCTTGATAACTGTGTGGAATTCCAGGAACTGCTCTTGTGGTAAGTCAGCATGTTAATGTAGTGTATAGAATGTGATGTTCTCCAGGCTGTACACTTACCAGAGTAAGGAAAATGAAGCAACTGTCCGATTGTATGTGAAATGTAGGTCTATCATTCATTATTTTGACATGCACGTATGATTTTTCTTACTAGTCATTCTGTTTAAACATGGGATCTCTTGCAGATAAGATTTTGGTTCCACTAATCAGGGATGCGATCTTTTCCAGATAAATGAAAAAGAGTTTTCAGATCTAGAAACGTGACCCACCTGAATCATGCAGATCTGTAATGAAATATTTCATTTTTTATAAGATTTTCTAATAGGTCTTAAGTCATTAACCCAATTGTTGTGCCTCAAAGGAAACACCCATTATGTTGTTTCTTTTTGCTGCAACTCTACATCAAGATCAGTTGCAAAATGGAACCATTGTAGAGTGTAATACAGTTACTGCTGCTATGGTTAAGGTGCATGCTGAAGCGTGTGTCTGTCAACTACTACAGAGACAGCAGGGGGCAGAAGCAGGACATCCATAATGTCCACGAAAAACGTTCAAGACTGTCACCATAGTTTTTTATTACAAGACTACAATTACCAGACAGTGTGGCAGGTAGACCTCATAGTTTTACACACCAAGCGGAAAATCCACCCCTATTTGGTGCTTGGCAGATGTTAACTTTAGATCCTGGTGACATGAGTCAGAGATGCAACAACACTGTATCCGAAATGTATTGCCCCAAACCCATCCGTGGTCCTGAATTTCAGCTGTCTAAAAGTTACTCAAGCAAGCTATGCTGAGCTCTACTGAGTGCAGGCTGTTTCTGTGCCTGCACCTTTAGCTCCGTCTGTCAATGCCTACCTTGCCTGCTGGACGCCCCTCTCAGGGAGAGGATGCCTCCTACACTTGCGGTAGCATGCGCTAATGTGTTACGGTGGATGTATTGCTATGGATTGCCGAGATGCTGTCGTTCAACCATACCAGTTTGACCCAGAATCGGACACAGAGGGAGAGGGTCCTGAAGGAGTACAGACCCTGTGGCTGCAGCAGGACGTTTCAGAATGGTTAGTGTGTCTGAATGATGTGAGTTTGTTCTATGTGTTGTTACAGTTACCACCATGTAGCTAATGGCTAACAGCTATCGAAAGCTGTGTTTGCCAACACAGTCCCCAAACACTTGGACACTGTTCGCATCGTCTCTGTCTCCAGTCTGCATGTTTCCAGACTTTTTACTGTGACAACCAAGCTCCATCGTAATATTATTAACATTAAACTCGCTTCAAACACCATTGCATAGCGGACCGAAGCGGAGCCACCTAGTTAGCCAATTTCCAGCTGACTTCACCATACTTGTAGGCAACTGTAAATACAATCAAAACGTGGCGACACTTACCTGTGGCTCGGGTGCAGTTGCTGGGACCGGTATGGTTGGGACTGATCCTTTTATGAGGGTCAGTGTCGAGGCAAAGCCAGCTTTGTACTGACTCTATTTACTGAAGCAGTCCGAGGTGAAGTGGTTAGCACACACATACAAGCTAACACCAACCGAAGCCGGCATGTTGTCATTGAAAATGAAACGCAACCACTGTCTCTTCTATTGTTCTATAGCTGGGACAGAATATAGGCACTGATTTTTACAACCAACAACAGAGTAAATTGCTTGTCTAACTCTGAGCGACGACATTGCGAAAACGTTGCTATCTTACCGCTGGATACACCGAACTTCACCTCGGGGATCAGATATCTCCTATCACCGCGCAGAGGAGGTCAGCCTATGAAAATGACTCCTTTCGTTAAGTAACAACAGGAGCTGAATATGAACAGCCTGTAGGAGCGCCATTTTACCATTGGATGGGCTGCAGAGACCATGCAGGACTCGTTTGCTTACCTCATCCTGGGAGTTGTTAGGCTCAGGGAGGACCAGCTGTATGTAGAGACCAGAGAAAAAGTGTTTTTCATTATATGGGACCTTTGATGCATTATTTCTTGTTGTTGGGATAATGTATTTATTGACATCTTAACACTGACATTGATTTGAGTCCTACCCCTGTATGGATAAGCCCCACTGTACTTTAGCCATAAAACACAACTAAAAGAAAGAAAACGGATGCCACTGCCTGAAGAGGGTGTGGTTTGTGATGCAGCAATGGAGCAGGGCCAATGACTGTTCTGACTCTGTCTGTCTTTTTAAGTTAGAGGAGCAAGTGTGACATTTGTTATCTGGCTCAGGAGGTCAAGCGGGTGGTTTACTGATCACAGAGTTTGCTGTTTGATCCCCAGCTCTTCCTGTTTACATGTCCAAGTGTCCTTGGGCAAGACACTGTACTGCAAACTGGCTTCTATGGTCAGGCCAACTCGTTAAATGGTAGCTCACTGGCAGTGTGTGAGTGTGTCATGGATGAATGACAGGCAGTGACGAGGTGGTGGAGTAGTGGCTTACTACAAAAACGCACACAGCTTGACTGAGACAGAGAATTTTTCCCAAGTTCTGTGTCCAATTTGATTTTTCTTAACAGTTAGGACATAACTTTTCAGTTTGATTTAAACTTATTTCTTTGAACTGATGTAAAATAGGTATGAGTATTTATTAAATAATGATGATTTTACTGTACCACTAATAACATCAGCTACATGACAATAGAATAAATACTGCTTCCAGTAATTGGTGATTGTTGATCAGCCCCAAAAATTGTCATCAGCTTACCCTTAATTTATATATCCAAAAATCACAAATCACACTGCCTAAGGGGGCACAGTGAATCATACCATCTGGTCCTATACCCTCAATTTAAGTAAGGAAAAACTCCCCAAAAAGCCTTTAAGCAGGAAAGGGAAAATTAAGAAACCCAACGAACCACAGAGGAGAGATCCCTCTCCCTGGATGGAAAGACATACCGTGAATGTCCAAGTACAGAGTTGGCCGATTAAAGAAAACAGATTACCATGACAGGGTTTCTGTTATAAAATACAAGTAAAGAGTGTGGAACCAGGATGGCAAATAAGCAGCTTCAGGTGTCTCCAGTGGGCCATATGACATCTTCTCCACCATGGTGACCTGGAAGAGGACAGACCACACAACAAAGATGAGCAAAAACAGCCAGACTATATCCAGATTTGGACAGAATATGTGAAAGTATTCCAAATGTAACCCAAGTGTAGTAGGAGTTGTACAGCCAGGAGAGAGAGAGAAGTTCACAGGTGGCTGATGGTCCAGAAGAGAAGAGGCAGAGTGAACAGACAGGAGGAGGAGCTGGAAGATTAAGATAAACAGAATTTAAAACCAAAGAACATTACATTTTACACATAAGTTTCCATTGTGTGTTATTGTCATGAGCAGGGCATGAATTAAAATGAAACTTTTACAGAGGAGCAATAGAGATAATCCTGACTGGAAACATCACAAACTGGCATGGTGTTATATGGCCTAGCAGGAATGCTCCATAGTGGATGATTCAAACCGCCCAGAACATCTCTAGTACTTGCTACAATTTTAGTAGCTGTTAAGAGATTCATTGAGACTGAGATGGACCCACCAAAACTTATTGGTAATGGTCACGAAGGTTGAAGTCATTGATGAATAAGTACTCACTGAAATTCGAGGTGAAGAAATGTATTTTTTTCGTATTTAAAGGCCTCAGTGGAGTCATATTGTGCAGTGTCAACGTGGAGATTATTTGACGGGAGCTGGGATTTGTTTCCCTCATCCATTATTATATCATTGTATGTAGAGATTCACCCTCTGCCTCTATTTCTGTTATTAAAGACAAACTCGCTCAACTCTTCCTCAGTGGGGATCTCAGTTATATGAAACTATAATAATAATGCTGGTAACACATACACACTCATGCACAGATACATTGCCCTGAAGAGCTGAAAAGCCTGTAATAACATTAAAGAACAGCAGAACTAACAGGGCAAGAGACGAAGGAATTGGGAGGTGACTGAGGGGTCATCCATTTCCCATTTTCCAAGTTAAGCATATAGTAAGACACCACAACTAATGGCTATGCTGCAATATAGAGCTTCTTATAACCTGTCAGTTTATTGGTTTCATGTTGGGGTGAACTTATGTTAAGAGAAAATGAAAACAGCCCTGTTTGGCTGAATTGGTACACAAAATAGATTTAGAATATATTTATGGAGCAGTTAATCAAAACAGATACAGATTTGACACTATCTGACTCTAACACTGGATTTATTTATGCCAGTGGTTTCACATGAAATCAGATTTTTTGTGAATATACAATAACAAACTAGATGTTTCTGATACTCTTCAACTCACTGTAACAGTCAGTCATAGGCAACATTTTGGTCGTTTTGTAACTAATTCATGGCTGCTTCGGAGCGACACACAGACCCACCATCTGTCACCATGTGTGTGTGTGTGTGTGTGAGTGGAGGAGCCTCCGAGGGCATGAAGCGCACTGCTCCAGGTTCGAAAACAGCTTTGTATTTTTTTTTTTCACTTATACAGCCCTGAATTAGCAGTACTGAAGTCATTAAAAGTAATGCAAACAAAAGAGACTGACTGAAATGTCGGTATAGTTTGGAAAGGCGGAAATATTTTTTCCCATTCCATATTTAGACTTTGGCGGGGCAAATGAGACTGGCGGGCCACCACAGTCTCATCATTGTATGGGAAACACTGAGCAAATGGGGGGAGAGTCATACAAAACCACACAACCAAACACATTTCCCCATCTGTGGGAAATTAAAGAATTTCTGATTCTGATTTACACACTTACACACACTCAAGCAATGCTATGAGCATGTATTAGGACACATTACTTGTTATTGAATGAAGAAAGGATTCAATTCAGAATTTTAAGGTCACAATTCAATTCCACTGTTGTTTTAAATCAGGAATGCACAATAATTATTACAATTATAAGTAAATGATGAAAATGATCCCTTTAAATGGAACATTTCAATTATTATTAACATGTCCTAATTACTATTCAGGAAATTTTAGCCACTAATTCTCCTGATACAGTAGGTGAAGCCATGCTGCTTAAAAGTTAGTTTGCTATCCGTCACTAATTGAGAAAGGAAGAAGAGAGGGGGAAACGGGGGTAAAATGATCGATGCTAGAATGGGCCAAAAGGAACGGGGGAGGGACATTCTGCTGATCGCAATGCTGCGATTGGCTGTCACGTAAGAAGAATTAACAGTTTGAGTCAGGCAAAGAGACTGTATAATGTGTAACTTGTGTAGTTTTGCTTGTGGGTGGAGCGGTGGTACTACTACAGGGCATTTCAATCTGTAGATGCCCCCCTAAACATGCTGACCTCTTTGGCTGTTGCAATCCCTCCTCTGGATCTGTTCTTTGCTGCCAGTGTCTCTGGGCCTGAGAGAGCATACAGGCTGGGTGTCTGTGGAGCTGCATTACCCACCTTGCCAAAACCAGATAACATTACCTGTGTCCAAGCTTGGTGTTTGTGAAGGAGCAGTCTGCTTTGCCTGTCCTAGAGACACAGCTGTTAGCTTGCTTGTTTTCTGGGGAAAGTACAGCTGGCAGTCTGCTGTACCACCAGCCTAACTTGCTGTTTATAATACACATCGCTGCCACAGAAACACAGACACAGACAGAGAATATCTCATAAGTGTGACTACAGTCAGATACAGTAGAAATCCTCCATGCAGAAATCTCTGTCACAAACCCATTAATGCTGCTGTGATTAGTTGTTTGAGTGTCTGCCGCAGTCCCTCCAGCCATCCATTCCAGCATCAACCATTTTAAATAGATAATTCAGTAACTTACTTACTATAAGTTAGTAACTGGGAAATCTTATGGTGATATCAAGGGGTATTGAAATAAATCGTTTTAACGATGCTTCTTGACGGGACATGGACGATTATGCATCGATGCAGTGACTCACCATAATCGATTATAGCCTAGTAATGTTCCTTGTTGATTTTCGGGCCACGCCAGTACGAGTCTACTCTGTTTCAACCCACTCTTTACCTACCCTCTTTTCAGCCGGTTTACAGTAACTACGCTGTATGTGTCTTTTACAACAACTGAGTAAACCCTTTTCTCAAACAAATCAATAAAGGATCTTTGAAAAATGAATTAAGCCCAACAAACCCACATGATGTCTGTGGATCTGTGCAAGAAGGCGAGCACAGGGAAAAAATAATATTGGCAGAAATGCCCATCACTTTCCAATGATTGAACTTGAGGCCTCATTTCAATCAGTTTTTGAGTTGAAAATCTTAACATTCTTAGCTCATTTTGTGTCTCTTTCCGTCTGGGTGTCTGGCTCCTGATTAGGAGAGCTGGTGGGTCTATGAGATGTAAGGGCTTGTCCACTTTCCATGTACATTTTGGGCTATGTTCAGGGCTATATTTTGGGCAAACTTAAGGTAACAACATTAGCAACAGCAGCTACTTGATGGGTGACAACTCACAGTCCAACATAACTGATGGGCCAGAGCCAACAAAATTTGAAATCTAATCATATATTACATGTTACAATGTAAACACAACTGCTGTTGAGAGTATCATCTCATGTAGCTGTCAACCACAGACACATAGTTGAGCTACTTGAAGCCAGCTAGCCATTTAGCCAACTGCGTTAAGCAGCTATTGTAATTTCTGAGGCTATTTAAAATGTAATGGCTGGTACTAATATCCAAATTGAAAAATGCTGGCATGATCATACTCTCGTCCTTTTGTCCCTCAGTCATTGTTGCTATGTGATGCTCAGATGTCATTATGATATATAATGTTACCTCAACAAATTAGACAGGCTGCTTATAAATTACTTAACACAGCTGCTGATGTGTTTGTGCCTAGGACAGACCTTGCTCACTGCCCTGGGACTGTTCTGAGCTAACACTAATGCTAGGTAACTTATGATTGGTATCAGCTGTGAGCCAATATGATCAGGAGTTTTATGTGGGAAAGTAAGCTGGCAATCCGCTCACCACACATACACGCCAGCATACATGTATTAAATGCTCATTACAGCATAGGCCACCCTGCTTTTTTTGTAACCAGAATTCTGGTGTGGAGCATTTTCAGTAAATCTAATGCCAAGCATGGGCTTTGGTGAAGATCAGTAAAGGTACTCTGAGCGTAAATTTTTCAAAATAGTAGTGATACCTTGGCAAGGGGTTTTGCGGAAGTGTGGACCTCCCCTCAGACAGAATTGAGACAACTGTGGTTGCCCCAAATCTGGCCCCACTGTTTGAATTTTGTGTATGTCCACGGGGCAAGTATCTGTATATGAATGAAAAGAGCTCACATGGAAAGGAGTGTCCATATTAGAAGTGTGTTAAAGGGGTGCTGGATAACTTTTATACTAATGAAAACAAATGAATCCCCCTCAGGGAAACAAACAAAGGATCATCTAGGTGCTGTATCGTAGGCAACTTTGTTTTAGCTTGTTGAAGATGTTTCACCTCTCTTCCAAGAGGCTTCTTCAGTTCTAACTAACTGGAGGGGAGTTGCAGGCTTTTAAACTCTGTGTAGGAGTGTCCTTACAGAGTTGTTAAGGACATGTGTGAGCTCTGAGTCCTCCTCTTTCAAACCATCTGTCTTCTCTGGCCAAAATATTTACATTGTTGTCCTCAAAGGAACGTTTTTTCTCCTTCAGATGAAAGCAGAGTCTCGACCTGAGGAGTTGGACGTCATGTGTTGTGCCACGTGTTTATGGAGAGCTTGTTTTGTCTCTCCAATCTACAAATCTGTGCATTCCTGCCTGCATGCCTGCCAACTCTCCTTACGGTTAGTTAGAACTGAAGAAGCCTATTGGATGAAAGGTGAAACATTTTCAAGAAACTAAACTCAACTGAAGTCCAGTTGCCTTCGATACAGCACCTAGATTTACCATGACCTGGATGACTGAGAATCTTCATCAATAATCAAATGATCAGTTCTCTCGTTTGGCAGTAAGTGTAAATTAATGAAAAATGATTGAACAATTGGATGTGAATGAGGCTATCTGCCCTCACTGGCAATTTATAAGACTGAATAATTCTGACCTGTTCACCCTGATTCACAATATTATCTGAGGGTTTGCTTAGGATATATCAAACTGACCTTCAATGACTCTCAAGTAGACTTAGACTTTTCAGACAGACCTACAAGAAAAATGATTATAGCTGCTTTCTAATGTGAAGATTGATGTTGTCGTCAAGCTTTTCAAACCCTCAGAGCCTTTCTCGTAGTTCAATGCATTGGTAGTGTCTCTGCATCAGACAGAACATTTATAGTGTAAAATATATCTGTTTCCCACAGAGTGATAGGACTGTGGTGGTGAGGCTTCTGGGTGTTAGCTGTCCAATGAAAATTAGGAAGAATAGGCTACATTAGGTCATTTATCAATTTATCGTTTCAATGCTACTTAATTCTCCATCTTATTTTAGTGTTTGCTCACAACTGCTTTAATCTGGTCTGGGATCTTAAATGTGCGTACAGCAGCTGGCTGGCTTGCCCTGCATTGCCTTTTTCTGTTTGAACTGTGATGGATCACACCCAATGAAAAGAAGGATTTTTTTGCATTCTGATGCTGAATGTTTGCAAACTGGTAAAATACGTGTTTGAGCATGAGAGTGTAGGCCTCTGGTGTGTACTCTGATTTGACTGTTTTCAGACTGTCATGGTCAAAGAGAACTGTGGAACCTCACTGAAGATATACCAAACCACTTAGCACAGTTAGCACTGGGAACCCCAAAAAGGAGTGTAAAATGGTGTATTTTACATTTTTGAACAGTGCTCTGCGCAGGGGTTGTCATCTCATCCAGAAGCTCACATTGTTTTTACAGTGATGTTGTACCCAAGCTATATAATGTTATGGAAAAACCCTACCCTGTAGCTTGATTCACTAGCTTTAATGCAACATAACAAGGAAAAGGATGCAGTCAGAAAATGACCGCAAACATCATTTTAGTTTTGTTTAATCTTTCTGTTGGCCTCTGTAAGTTTTTTTTTTTTTTTTTTTTTCTGTAATTAGTTGCTCTAACCTTCTCACTGACACACCAGGTTGCATTTACACACACACGCACAAGCACATGCACACACGCGCGCACACACATACACACACACACACACACACACACACACACACACACACACACACACACAGAAGAGCTATGTATATTTGTGATGTAGGTTTGTTGGACGTTCAGCTCCATTAGAAGAATTTGGCAGGAATATCAGTATTGGTATCCATCACATGGTTTGAACCCTGTTGCTTGGGCCCTTGCTGTGGGCTCCTGCTCTGCAGCAGCCTGTCCACCTCAGTGCCTGCTGAGAATATGTGGGAGGAAAAGGGGAGGAGAGACAGATTAGTAGAGAAACTGGGGTGATTTGGTGCAATGGTAAGAAGGGATAGAAAGGATGAGGATGGAGAGAGGAAGGACAGAGATAGAGAAGGCAACAATGACTTTCCTCTGTTGTCCCTGCAAAGCATAAATGTATAAAGAAATAGTTCTTTTAAAGGTTTTTCTATAGGCATTTTTGTTATATTTGTAGAAATCTCTTAACATCCAGACAGCAATCAATTATCAAATATTACAAATAAAATAAAAAATATCCAGTATCTGTGGCTGTCGCAGGCCCGGATTAATATTACTACAGTGATTATTGAGCTAGTCTCACAAGAATGGAAGAGAAATGTGCTTGACAGCATGCCATGCTCATTTCAGTGTCTACATTCATTAAGGTAATGTTAAGTGCTGTTTTCTCGTGAATGAATAAGACATGAGGTAATGCTAGTGGAATCAGCTAGCGATGACAGAGATATGCTGTGCTGCCTGTAGAGTAACTGCCAGGCTATGTGGTCTTTCAGACTGAGTTATGTTTGTGACATTATGTATGTTTGCTTGTGATTATATGACTGTGGCATTTAATAGAGCTTGTGGAAAATAACAAACTAGTTGCTAACACAGATCTATGAGAGCTGGGCTGAGCGCTACGATGCAGTTGAAATCTGTGTAGTCTGGCATTTTTCGGCTGGATACTTTCAAAATGTAGCTTGCTCTTGCTGGGTTCTACGACACCCTCAGCTTTAACTGCACTGTGTGCAATGGTCGTCACCTGCTCTCCTTGATAATGTGATGCCCGTTGGCCTAGATATCAGTCTTGGGGTGATCAGCAGATGATATAATATAGAGCTGCACAATGTATCGTTTGAGCATCGTGATGTACGTGTGCACAATAGTCAATTGCAGGGCCTGCAATGTAGGAGGCAAATAAACTCATCTAATTTCAAGGGTACCTGCAGAGTCTGCATGCACAGTGATCCACCAATCACATCAGTTCTTACTCTGTGTGCCAAAGCAGACCACGCCCCTGCACATGGAGTGAGTCACGAAAAACAACATTGAAAAATGAGCAACAGAGAAAATCGCCACAAACAGAGACTTGGGGCCAAAACGAGAAGCAACATCAGTTATCTGGAATTATTACGGCTACAAGAGGGATGATATTAACCAAACACGTGTTCTGTGTCGACAGTACCTTGCATCTGTTGCCACAACTAGAGGTAACACAACTAATTTGTTTGATCATTTATGTCGGTACCACACAATTCAGTATGACAAAAAGAGGTAAGATCAGTGCAGGTTAATTGTCCACAAGATAGCAGCATTGCAGCATAACATAAAGTGCTATTCAGTAAGGTGGGAGACATAATTGATTCTTAGATGCATTGCGGCAGAGACGCGGATGATTCTGAATCGATTTACAAAAATTCAAAAATAGATTTTCTAAATGTTAATTGACAATGTAATGTTGATGGAACGCAAGAGGTGGAACTCGTAATTGGAAAACAGTTTTTTTCTGTTGGTAAAAGAAAGCCAAGTTGTCCCTGCAAGCTTTGGGGCTGTGCTACTAACTTACTTGAATCGTTTAAAATTGTAAATCGAGTTTGGTCTGAAAAAATCAGAGATTCAATTTTTAGGCCATATCGCCCAGCCGTCGTCTCTCCATTGGACCCTCAAGTAGACATCTCGGAGTGGGTGTCAAGGCACCAGCTAAAGCTTAACCTAGATAAGATTAAGCTTATGTTCCTTCAGGGGAAAGCATACTTGCACTGACACTTAGGATGACAATTCAGTCATTCTTGCCAAGCATGACCCTAGCAACCCACTTCTCAAACTGCTCTGCACATCAGAATGATTTGCTACAGCTCAGGGTTCTCATACAGGTGCTTTACCTCACGTCTGGATTACTGCAGCGCCCACCTTGCTGGGGGATTACCTGTATCTGCCATCAGACTTCTGCAAGTAATCCATGATATTGCTGTCCACCTGGTGTTTAACCTTCACAAGTTTTCCCAGCTGTAGGTCAGGCTGGCCACCAACCCAGTGTCAGTGTTCCGGATGAGACTCAACAATCACCTATTTTACAAATTGGACCCCTTAAGAACAGCATTTTCTGTGCTTCTTTACTAGTTTGGTGATATGTGATGACTATGACAGGTTCTCTGATGTTGATTCCCAGGAACCTAAAACAGTTCAGCTGCTCCACCCCATCTCCTCTAATAATAGTCATTTTCCTGAAATTAACAATAATCTCCTCGATTTTGCTGAGATTGAGCAGTAGGTTTGTTTTCTGTGGACTACTCTGAAAGATTGTTGATTTCCTCCTGATATGAACTCTCATCATTGTTTTTAATGCAGCAGCTGCTGGGAGAGCAGCCATAAGTGTACAGGGCAAACAGAAGGGGGCTGAGCACACAAGCCATGTGAACATTTTGATGGTGTTTGTTCCTTTATGTGAAAGATTTTATGCTGCTGTCCTGGCCAGGACTTCCTTGTAAAAGAAGCTCAATGATAATGTTCCTGGTAAAATAAAGGTAAACTAAAGTAATGATTTGGCAACTAAATCAGCAGATTCTTGTGTATAATAGACTGCCTGTCAAATCAGAAAGTAATTATGAAAAAATAGCTACATGTTACAGTGTCTTTTAGTTCAGTCATTACATTAAGGATGTCTCAGTTCCCATCACAATCAGCCTCTGACAGTCTTCTTACAGGAATGTGCATCAACACATAAAATATCAAGTACAGAAAGCACCATTACTAGCGCCATTGGTCCCAGATGTAAAAGAGTAAATGTAAAGATTTTTCGAAAAAAATCTACACAAGTAAAAGTATGCTGCATTACGCCTGAAACACCGTCTGAAGCATTTTGGGGAGCCTCGGACGAGTTTGGGAACAAATCTGTTCCGTATGTTCAGCTGCGTTGGGAGCTTTTGAAACCGCGCAGACAGCGTCTGCTCCGATTCAACATGCAGAGTCTGAGGAGGCTGGCTGTTGGCTGTCTGAGCCATTGGATTCTCTGATTGGTTGTGTGCTAGCTGTATGACCATTCTGATTGGCGGTGTGCTAGTGAATCAGCGCGGTGTGTGGGAGGGGCAGAATCCTGTGTGTGCTTTGTTTTTCTATTCACTCTGTTCAGTCATTTCCTGTTTTCATGTTTTGGAATACTGGCACGAGAGTAGCACCACCCGCTGTTAAGGAGCCTTATTGAGTCTCGCGCAAGTGCAGAATATATACGCTACTGTGTAGTTGGCAGCACGTCAAAGCGGTATGTTCAGTGCAGCTTTTCTGCCAAACGGGTCCGACGAGAGGTAACAGAGTGGTCGGATAAAGGCAGTTGGCTGTTGATTTGAGTCTGGGCGATGTGTGGGGGCCTTCACAACTACTCCAGTACAAGTACAAATCAACAAAGATAGTTATTCAAGTACATGTAACAGAGTAAATGTAACTCATTATGACCTGCCTCTGGCTATACTGTAAGTTTTCCAATCAGCTTCATTGATGGGATTGTATGAAATGCAGAGCTCAGGATATGGACTCCTGCACACTGTCCACTTCACTTGCAATTAAGTTTATTGACAACAACGTACAGGTAATACATCAGGTAATCTTACAAGACGATGGAAGAGGCGGTGTTAAGTAGGGTTGTGGCATCTCATGGCCCAATCAGGCCCAGACAGACCCAATCAGGCCAATGACTGACATGCCACAAAGTCCCATCCAACACACCTGGACCAACAAATCTACACAACTGAATGAACATTGTTTTTAAAAAAAACCAAAACAAAACACCACAGGTAAAGCTCAATCAATGTGTGCACACGACAGAAAAAAGTATAATGGGGTGGCTATAGCTCAGGAGGTAGAGCCGGTCGTCTAGTAATCTAAAGGTTGTTGGTTTGAATCCCGGTTGCATGTCAAAGTGTCCTGTACAAAATACTGAACCCCAAATTGTTCCTTGAGCAATTGTGGGTTGAGCAGTTGGCGCCTTGCATGGCGGGCTCTGCTATCAATGTATGAATGTGTGTGTAAATGGGTGAATGTGGCAAGTGTTGTAAAGCGCTTTGAGCGGTCAGTAGACTGGAAAACCTCTATAAAAATGCAAGACCATTTACCATTAAGACCATTTATAACAGTGTAAATGTAATTCAAAAGTAGGTTAAAGCTTAATGTGTCCTCTAGGTTGGATTTATTTTGGAGTCCCCTTCATGGATGTATCAAAGAAATGTACTGTGAGAACTAGCTAGAAAAGCAGGTAAATCTCATCAGTATTACAGAACAGGCCACCTCATGATGTCACATTAAGAAGTAAGTCATCCAGACTACTAGCATTGTCTAATATTTCAAAACGGCACATTTCACATGAAAATTCACAAAACAATAGGAATTCCCTAGTGCAGAATTTACAGAATCCATCTTCTAGAGCATGTCCCTGGATAAATGAAATTAAATGCAGAGCTGGAAATTAAATGACAGTATTCTGATGTAAGTATTCTTGTTATTAAGTCCAAGGGATAAGATGTCCTGTGGATGTGTTGGTTCTGAATGCATACTGGTGCGGGTGCAGGACGTCTCATTTATTAAAAAAGAAACTCTTGTGAGCACTTGTACCATAGCACTGAACAAACTCTTGCGGTTTGTTTGGAAGAGATTTTATAAAACTCTTCTTGCTGTCAATAAAAGTGGCATGCACTAATACTGTGATGTAGTAGTGTGATAATAGTGTGATGTTTGCTGTTTAAATTCCTCATAATGACAAGTAACTCTGAAATGTCTTTTAATGTTATGAGAGAGAAGGGAAAAAACAACAGCAGCCACAAGCTAGTCCAGAACATTTTGTTCTATACGACCAACTACACACAGTGATGTAACATTTGTGTTTAATACTGCTGAGTCAGGCTGGAGGAGCTAGACTTTCATTGTCACTGAGCTGGAAAAGCCCCTGTCACGCGCGCGCGCACACACGCACACACACACAAAAACACATGTACACACACACACAAACACACACACACACACACACACACACAAAACACATGCACACACACACAAACACACACACAGCTTTGCACTGAGCATGGTCAACACAGATCAGTGTTGGACAAATGGTTTTAGGCCTAACTGAGTAGATGTCAGGCTGTCTTCCTTCAGGATAAGATATGACTATTAACAGAAGAAACACAAAGAACATTGCTCATTTGAGGATAATAGGCCAAATACCATCATGAAAACCCTAATTCTGCAGAAACAACATCATTTTAAAACATAAATGTGCATTATGTTGTCTTTTTTTATTGCAGGACAAAAACAATTCTCTTGGCAGTTGTTGCAGTTCTAAAATTGCATAAACCTGCACTAGACAATCTTTAGCATTTACGAGTAACCATGACAACAGGGGCTTGACAGAGAGCAACAGCTACATAGGTAGAAGAATGTGAAATGAGATATGTAAGCAAATGTGAGTAGTTACAAAGTTATGCATTGTTTTTAGGCTGAGCTTCAGGTTCTTGATATATTGTATTGCATTTAAAGCAGGTTAGGGTTAGTCGTGTGCGTATGTGTGTGAGTGTCTGTGCATGTGTATGTGAATATAACCTGGTGTATCAGAGAGAAGGTTTGATCTGCTAATTATAAACTTACTGAGGCCAACAGATGAAACACAAAGAAATCAAGTGGCGGAGATAAAAGAGATCTGATCTTACTGCACAAAGCTGTGCGATGGCAGTAAAGTCTTCTTTGCAAAGTGATTCACAGAGGATGTTACTCTCAAATATAGATTTACTCGCCAGGAATTTTTGAGAGACCCTTCATAGAGAATTGTCAATATAACATCAAATCAATATCAAGTACAAGTAAAAAATAACTTTCATGAGCTGTTATACATAATAACAACCTCACACTGATTGTGATCAATCATTTCACGCCAATTACTGAGAGATTTGATAGAAGATAAAGGGACCAGTGACAAGAAATTTCTAGGCCTTCACAGAAGCCACAAAAATGTCAGTATTTTATATCTTACATTTGATTTCATTCATTTGATAATTATTCTCATCCAATTTTAATTTTGGCTAATTTTCTATTCAGTTAGCGTCAGAAATGAAAGGGTATCTGTCCTTAAAATGTTAAAAAAGGAATGGTTAGGACTTCAATACCAGGACAGAAGACCAAAGAAGAATGTGTTTGATTAGAAAGTGGCAGGTGAATTAACCAGTCATAGTTTGATAAGTGGATAGAAAAAAACAATAATTGCCCTCGGCCTTCCTGAAAGTAAAGATAGTTTATGATGTCTACTGCTTTGCCAGACAGTCTAACTTGGTAACTTTTGCAGAGAAGTAATCGATTATACAGAATATCAAAAAGACCAACTCCAGCACTGGAATTTACAGAAAAGGGCTGGAGTTGTCTGTGATCTGTCTTGGCTAAAGCTGATCGAACTCCAGTCCACTGTCACCAAGCACCATCCAATAGTGCAGTACACTACAGAGCAATGCTGGTTGAAAGAAATAATATAACTGGAGATAAATGCATGTGACTGTGTAGGTGGTACTGAAACGGAGTAATACAAATAAAAATAATTCAAAATGATTCACTGTATTACGGCTCTTAGTATCAAACACAAAATTATATAACTTATCCAATAGACGGAGCTGAAGTCCCAGCTCAGTTAGTCACAGAGCACACCGCTGTCCTCGCTAGCTGTATCCAACTACCTCATGTCTCACTCATGTTATAAAGTACCTAATACCATAATGAACATAATCAACAAACCTTCAGCTGCTCTTCCTCTGCCATTCTTGTTCCACTAGCTCACTAAAAGCTTTAGCAATACATCCCCTTCACCCTGTGGAAGCCTCTGGTCATATGCAATGAGTACAAAGTGCAAAGCGTGTGCACAGACAGGCAGGTACGAATGTTGACAGACAGGTAGCCTGTCCAATCGTTAAATATGGGGCAAATTAGATGATCTTATTAGAAGCAGCCAGAGTTACTGTACTTTTTTTACTTGTTTACTTTGCTGTCTGGCTTTAAGTTATTTTCAACATATATAGAAAAAAGAAAACCTCACCAACCTTACATTGAAACTAAGAATATTACTATTATATTTTAATTTCCTTGGGATAAGCTCTTTTTATCTACAAAGGAAAGTGGGTGACTTTAAGACTTAAGTGCACCACCCATGGCAAATGTACTACCTCAACCTAAGCCTAACACTAAATGTTGTAAAAAGTCCCCATTAGCAGCTTCATCACTAAGTTTTGTGTGTGTTGTTTTATAATCTGCTCTAGCAATTTCCAGTATTTTGTACACAGATATGATTATGTTCCACAATGATGTGAAATTACATGTTTTTATTTACAATTTAAAAGTTTTCTGAAAGAAGGCTCCAAAACCCTTCACTAAGTACATGCACTTAAGTCTTACAAAAACCTCAGGAATATACTACTCTTCTACAGCGTCCGTTATGTTGTACTGCCTGTTTCTACAGTGGCCCTGAACAGACAAACCAAACACTGGCACAAGGGTGAGATGAAGGGTTTTCATTTGGTCGAAATTTACAAACCCACTGCTTGATGCAACTAAATTCTACACAACAGAGTTTTAAATAATCAGATAATTTGGTTACCAAAATGTCTGATCGACTCACTCAGGGCTTAATTTTGTATTGCGACTGGATTCAGTTGGATCAGGCACTTAATTTGTCACTATCAAAATGAGTAAATACATTCTGTGTACCTGTAATGTGACATATATTGTTCTTATTTTATTTCCCATTGAAGGTACCTGCAAATCAATTGTAACAATTTTGGATTTAATTTGAGTCTGATGTAAAGAAATGGCGAGATGTGGCTCGTGCAGGTCACATGACCTGAACTTTCATGTTAATACTTTCTGGAGTGTCATATTTTGGCAAATGATAACTGTAAGACCAACAAGCAAGTAGGTGTTTGTGCTGTCAAATGGTCATATGGCTAAACTAGGGGATGCGTGAGTAGGTGCACACTGTCCACAGTATTAAAATGGTGTGGAGGAGATTGATATGCACAACACAGAGCATGTCACTTAGCTTGTTGTTCTTAGCCTGCTTGCTATTCATGGGTGTATATAAAACTTTTGGCCACAGTTGCTCCCAGTGAAGCAATCCACACGCTGGACGACAACAGCAGGGATGAGAAGGGACATTCAGTATGATAGATAGTGTTCAATTTGGTCAGCGGCATAATCCACAGTTTTTCCTGAATGTGTGGACTTTCAGACTTTCACTGAGGTGTTGCTGAAGTTAAGAGTTTGTAGTTTCCTTTTCTCCTACTCATGAATGTACACTGCTGTTTGTGTGTTTCAGCTGTGTAGCTGCAGTAAAGCTAGCAGGTCATTTGGTGGGACTCCAGCTCCCACTGAGTGACCATCTGGACCACTGAGCTTCTGCATACACAGACACTACAGTGAGTCAGTGATGGAAAACCAATCACTGTACAGCCAAGTGATGATGTCAGGAAGTAAAAGGAGTAGATATGGTAAGGATTACAACCGGGAAAAGCTTTACAATGACTACAACTGAATGGAAAATAGAAATAATAAATGTAGAACAGGCAAACTAGAAATTGAATAAGCCAATAAGGGGGCTCAGTTCAGTTGTATTGGACACATTATACCCTACTAATCTGTGCTATGTAAACAAACTGATCTACATGTTCTGGAGTAAGACTTCTCCACTGTACATTTAACCCATCTGGCCAGCAGAGGGAAAGCTGTCACCTGAGACTGTCACAAATGAAGCGGGTTTGCACTACTGTTACTTGCCTTGTCTATTTATGTCATTTATAATGTCAAATTGTACAGTTGTCTATTTACTTTTCTATTTTTCTATATATTTATACATGTTTATTCTTTTTATATGTTAAGTCACTAGAGGTTGAGAGTAACGAAATTTCGATTCTCTGCTTGTCCTGTACATGCTGCAGAATTGACAATTAAGTTGACTTTGACTTTGACTTTGACTTGGGGTCTTCTGTGAGAGACAGTGGAGGGGCCTCCGGATAGTTCTTCAACTCCTTCTCAGCTCTGGTGCTGGCAGATTAATGGACCACTGACCTTGACCTGACATCAGTTTTCAGCTTGTGTGGAGGCATAGTGTGCAATGGCACTATGATGGAAAAATCGCATCATTCGCCTAATCCTCCAAAGCAGCCTCGCTGAGCAGCAAGGTTGATTGTATTCACACTTAGGGTCTTATTTAGACGGTCTGTATTGCATGGTCTATAGCGCATGATCTCAAGCGCAAGGCGCTAGTGCGTTAAGGGTGTGTCTGGTTAAACGACAGTCCGGGCACAAAGCGAGGTGCACGGCACAAAAAGGGTGGAGGAGGAGCTGCTGCATGTCCCTCTGTGTGTGCTGATATATCCATGAATCAGACAGGACGGGTCATAAAAAGTCATCCTCATCATTAACAGTGGGATGAGAGGGATAAATACGTTCTTATTTAGAAATATTAATGACATTATCTGTAGAGATCCTCCAGCAGCAGAAACCATGTGTATCTCTACATTAACGTGCACATTTGTGCACGAGTAACAGCTTATGTACTTCATTGGATATTTAAAACTTTTCACTGACCGACAGGATCAGTTAGTGTTTCATGTCGATGTATGTTGTGTGTTCTTTTATGCATCAAAAGGTTACACAGTCCAGATTCATACAGTAAAATAGCCTGGAGTGAAGCAGCTGCTCCGAGATCCTGTCAAACATATTCATTTCAGAAGCTACATGTTTAAATCTCCTTTGGAGACTTTCTGACTACAGCTTTTAGTTTCACTGATTAAACGTGCCAACATATTTGTTACAGTGACATTACTGTGCATGGAAATGTTTTAGATAACTCAAAGCATCCTCTCAAATCATTAAATCAGAGTGAATGCATGGTGTGAACCTACCTGTGTAAACCCATTTTACTATCTGAATTATGCAGTCTTTAACTGGCAGGAAACAGGCTTTGACTTCAGACCAGCTTTTTGTTGGTTGATGGCACAGTCACTTTCTGTTGCTATTTACACAAACTTGGGCATGAAAGTGACAACTGCGCCAGTCTGAAGCGAGCAGTGACATTTGTGTGCCACTTTGCACCAGGCCTAAGATAGAGTCTTTTAGTGTATATAATCAATCTGCACAGCTGTCAGCACGTTCGCAGCCGTGTGGCTTTCATGTTTTTCCGTGTGGTGTTTGTAACATGCAAGACTCCAGCTTTAAGGCATCTGTGATGACGTGAGCTGTGAATGTGACAAATGACTGGATGATGGAAGTCCATACATCACATACCCACTAGATACTAAGGTGGCTTATTTTTGTCTCTTGGCAAAGCAGTACTGCTTTCTCACTAAAATACTGACATGATAGTATGGCGTTCTTTGGCTCAGTTGTGTGCATCATAAACCAAAAGTCTTCATTGTCAACTACACTGTAGGGCTGCAAGTTTTTTAAAATGAAGCAGGTGATAGATTTTGTTTTTTTCTTGTTTTTTTGCCCCTATTGGCTGGGAATCGGGTGCTAGCCAGTAGCCACACTGCTTGCTGCCTGTGCCTGCCTCCGTAGAACCAACTGATGAGAGTATGAGAATTCCGATTCTTAAGTGAAAATATTTTTCCCCCATTCCCACTAGCTTGTGACAAACTGGACCAGACAGCTGGGTCAATTCACTCCAGCTGTGGTCCACTTTGTATACACTCAGTATTGTTCATGGCCTTTGTTAGTTGTTGTGCTCACTTGCCATTGTTATCATACTTGAAGATTCAAGATTCAAAACTCATGGACGTATTGTCTGTGAATGCAGCCAATAATGGATATTTGTCTTCATTGCTATGCGTATAAAATAACACAAATGACACAATACAAGTAGTATTTTCATATAGCAGGAACATTGAGTGTTGCAAAAGTCCTAACAACATTAGCACCCGCACTATGATGAGAAAGGCATCCTACATATAAACCACAGATTGGGAAAAGAGATGGTTAATGGGTATGAAAGCAGGGGTGATGCAGAGTTTTTACTTCAAGCCTAATTTCTAGGGGTTGGCGTTTTTCAACTTGTGATTTTAGTGAACAATGTTTAAAGTACAGAGCAAATTCTGTACATGTGCCACAAAATAATCAAAATCATCACAATTTGAATTACTGATTAAACACACACTGCTCTGCTGTGTTAACAGCTTTCACTTTACTGCTAACTTTATACTCACCGTCACACTCGCACAACCTCTTTTTCTCTCTTTCTTGACTGCACCTTCACTAACACTCAAAACCTATGAACCTTTATTCCTAGAAGGGTTACATTCTAAGGTGCAATTTTTCAAAAGTTCCCATATGCATTGGGACATGCATGTGACATGATGTTCTACAAAAAACATTTCCTGGCCATTATTCAACACCATAACTCAGGACAACAATGAGAAATTGACACCATGTTTCACATTTGGTCAGATACTGAATTGGTGACAGTAATCTTGGCTCTGCACTTTGAAACTATGCTGATTGTAGAGATCTTCTGTGCTGCTGGTTAAGTATGTGTGAAGCATCCATGTGTTATAATTTGCAGCTTCTTTAAGTTCTGTCAGCATCAGTGTCATTGACCAGATATCTTAACATACAGGAGGACTTTGACTGTTTTTTTGTTTTCAATCAACTTCAACTTGAATGGTGCACAGATGTACTTAACCAAGAACATTTATTCTCGTTTGTGGGATGCACAATATGGTTGCTTATATCTGCTATTTTTAGGATTATCATTGGACAGAAGGTGGGGGAGAGACAGAGGGATGACAAGCAACAAATGGCCACAGGGTAGACTCCAACCCAGGGCCACTGCAGCGAGGACACAGCTCTGTACATTGGGCACCATGGGTGTGCGACTGACACAGCCTCCCAGTTGAATCAGTCACATTCTTTGGATGAATTGTTCATTTATGTTTCTTTTTTCAGCAGCTGTGACACCCACTGCCCACCTGCAGCACCTGGAGGAGAAGGGGGAGGCGTCGAGTTCCAACAGCCAAAAGCTTGAAGCATACAAGTAGTCAGTTGGACAGCTGGCCCAGACAAACTGGTAAACCTTTTTTATATCACAAAATGTGAAAGTATTTCTGTGTATTAAGTTATACTGAGTAAAGAAAAGCCAAAAGCTCTTACTTTTCTGTTGTAGCTTTCGACCTTTGTGCGAAATTTGGTTAGCTTTCACCCATGGTCCAGTCTAAGCTATTTGTTTTTATTAAATTTAGAGGCTTGCTGTGATGCCACCATCAGGACAATTGTCTTGTGTTTCATGTGGAAGACATCTTCATAGCTTCATTTGTCGACTCAGGGAGTCACTGTCCAGGCAGCTGTTGTCAAGGCAGATTTCAAAAATGGTCAAAATGTCTGAAATTCTGTCACCTGAACAAAAATCTGATATTACATAAATTGCATCTTGACAGCATGGAAACGTTGGTGATTTGTTTTTAACTTAACTTTAAGTGTTTTGCTTCGTAAGAGAAAATCTGATGTTTAAAAATGCCACTCTTACATTGACTCCAGTTGTTCCCATGAGAGCAGAATTCAACATGTTCTCAAAAATTCAGTTTTTGAGATAAAATTCTGATATTTGCCAAACTTCATCAACCATGACCAAAATATTCTCAAAAGGAAGATTGAAAATGTATTTAGCAAGAATTTGATAGTATACAGTCAAACATTCTGATGCATTGTGGGCTTAATTTTTGATAAATCAAAAATCTGAGAAACAAGTTTTGTGGAGGACGTCTGAAGATGCTCTCTAGCAAGTTTGGTGACCATTGAGCAAAAATTGTGGGGGGAGGAGTTTTATAAGTTGTACAGGTTTTGAAAAAAACTGAGTGATGGATAATATTTTTTAATGAGTTTAAGTGGACTAAAGTTTCAGCAGTATTGGGGCTACAGTTTAGGGAAAGTTTCAAAACTGTAGCATGTACTGTTGATTTTGTAGGTATTTTTAAAGTTTTTGAAATTTAAACACTTATTGTGTTCCTAGGAATACAATAGGGTCCTGGCAGCTTAGCTGATCCTGATCCGTAGAGATGTTCTAGGCAAACACACACAGACACACAGACAGGGATTCCTTGCTTTTATAGAGAGATAATTTACTGACGGTATCATTGTAGTCCAAACAAATCTGACGTTGCACACCCTTAAACCACGCAGCAGCCATGTTGAAAATCTCGGGTCAGTCTGGTCCTGATCTCCAGAGATATTTGAGGCACACACACACAAACACACACACACACACAAATAGACAGACTGACAGAGATTTCTTGCTTTTATTTGAAAGAATTTGAGAATGTAAATGAAAGTTGTCTGGGCATAGAACCAATCATCTGCTTATGTTAACACCACCAGATGAGAGTCTAGAAATGAAATTGTGACCTAAGGCTTGAATGTCAAATGAAATTCTGGATGTGGAGAATCTGTGACAAGAATTTTCTCTGGGAACCTTTTCCACAGCAGACGTAACTAGTAAGAGCAGAGAAACAACAGGTGTCGGCTAACTAAGAATATCAATAATGGTTGCATTCCTTTTAGGTGAGCCAGTTCCAGGGTCCCAGTGCACTTTAATGGAACACAGCTTAATGAGGATAATTAGAAGCATGTGTTTTACTTGGTATGACAATTCAAAAAGTTGTAAAAAGCCTTATAACAAGTAAGCTTTAAATGTCCACGTAGACCACGTCACACAGCTGAATGAAGCATGTCAGTAAAAACACTGACATCCACTGGTCTGTATCACTCTATTCCTCAGTACCTGTTGATTGGTATTAGTTTAACATGTAAAATGTGTTCAGACTTGTGTGAATCAGTTTATTGTGCTCAACCAGGTCATTACAAATCAAAAACTTTAGAAGAACTATGATGAATACTGTTGTGAGTGTGGGGGGCTTTGGCTCTTGAGTGCGGTTCGATCCCCAGCAGTACTCTGCTGCCTCTGCTCAACATGCTGCTAACACAGGAAATAGAAAGAGCTAGAGGTTGTGTGTGTGTGTGTGTGTGTGTGTCTGTCTGTTTATTGTTTTTTGGCTGTATGCCCAGATGTAATGGATGGGAAAGAGACCAAAAACAAGGGGAAAGTTAGAGTCAAGTTCAAGTTAATATTCAAAATATTTTCGATACATTGCACTGATACACCGATCAGAGTTGACATGTTAGAAGCAGGAAAAATGGGCAAGCGTAAGGATTTGACGGCCAAATTGTGATGGCTAGACGACAGTTTTTCCAGGATTGCAGCTCTTGTGGGGTAGGAGAGAGAACCAGCGTACCTGGTCTGATGGATCATGTTTTCTTTTACATCACGTGGATGGTGGAGTGTGTGTGCGTCGACCTGGGCAACACATGACACCAGGATGCACTATGGGAAATAGACAAGCTGGTGGAGGCAGTGTGATGTTTTGGGCAATGTTCTGCTGGGAAACCTTGGGTCCTGCCATCCATGTGGATGTTACTCTGACACGTACCACCTACCTAAGCATTGTTGCAGACCATGTACACCCTTTCATTGCTGTGGCCTCTTTCAGCAGGATAATTCGCTGTGCCATAAAGCAAATATGGTTCAGGAATGGTTTGAGGAGCAAACGAGTTTGAGGAGTTGACTTGTCCTCCAAATTTCCCAGATCTCAATCCAATTGAGCATCTGTGGAATGTGCTGGACAAACAAGTCCAATCCATGGAGGCCCCATCTCGTAACTTACAGGACTTAAAGGACCTGCTGCGAACATCTTGGTGCCAGATACCACAGCACACCTTCAGGGCTCTAATGGAGTCCATGTCTCAATGGGTCAGGGCTGTTTTGGCAGCAAAAGGGGGACCAACACAATATTAGGCAGGTGGTCATAATGTTATGCCTGATCGGTGTATGTGTTCAATGTGTGCTCCAGGTATCTGTAAACCATGCAACACTATAAGGTGGCCGTCAGTGGAGTTTCACTGACAGCCACGCTCAGTGGAGTAGAGAGCTACAGAACTGGATTTCTGCTACACTTGAGTGGCCGAGAAAAAGACTGAGAGCGATAATATATATAAATACAATTATATTAGGTGTATCACAATCAGTGTTAAGTTTGTGAATGAATACTAAAACAATAAAATGTAAATTAAACACCTAAAACGAGACGAAAATGGGCTAAAAATAGATCTTTGATAATAAAAAGTATGATGAAATGTATAGTTTGTTTTCATTGGCACTCAGTACCTCCCTGTCAGTGATTGACATGTAGATTCCCAGAATCCCAGGAGATGTTAAAGCTGCTGATTATGCAGAGGCATATGTATTTAATGAGTTTAAAGAGAGAATACGTATTGACATATTGAAGTTTACTAAAATCTATTGCTTTTTGTTGACTAAAGCCCCATTCACACTGTCTTTTCAAGGCAGGAATCTTGCATCGATATTCTGCAAGCTACTGCTCTGACATGCAGGAGATACAAAAAATAAAATAGAATAAAAAAAAACATTCAAGCTGCTGATTAGACCTCAATTAAAAATCTTGCCTGGGCACTATCCCCCCACAGATCCGACCTGGGAACACTGAGGTGAATGGACCTGCTCTAGTTTTCACCTTATTTTTTTATTAACAGAAAAATCTACACACTGACAGAAACACAGAGAGGAAACAAAAGTTTAAAGGATTCAAACATGCAGTATATACCCCGTGTGTATACTTCTGTGTACTGTTTCCCCATTTCAACTATCCTTCAACCCGTATCTGATTCTTTGGTAAACAGAATAACAAGTCAGTACAATTCATAAAGCCAAAAATGAACAACAGCCAGAGAACAGTGCTCAGTGGGAAACAATAGGCCTGCAGGCAACTAGGACCGAGCCCACTATCTCGCTCTCATGACTATCATGTGTTTAGAGAGAGAGAGAGAGAGAGAGAGAGAGGGGTGTGTGTGTGTGTGTCTTTGTGTGTTTTCTGTATGTGTTGATTTTTGAAGTAAGAGACACAGTATCATGGCAGTGTTTCTTTTTCCCATCTGAGATGGGATAGAGATAGAGCTCAAAATGGGTTCACTGAGTATGTGAAAGTACACTCCAGGTAAGAAGAAAGAAGCGATAGAAAATGTCTGCAGGATATTGCAAGTAGACAAAAGATTTGCTGTTTGTCTGGCTTTTCTCTGTTTTTTTCTGTCTGATACCGAGTTCTGCAGGAAATGAGCAGGACACATGTTTCTAATCCAAATGAAATCAGTTCTTCAGTGTGTGTCTTGATCTGTGTTGTGTGTCTTCATTGTTAAGTAGAAACATATGGCCACAGAGAAACCACAGAGTAATGTATTACTCTCTCAGTTCCCTATAAAGTTCTTCGATGCTACACGCCATATGCATGGGTCTCAATCTCATTTTCCAAGATTTTGATTGTTAAACAAATGGCAAAATTGATTTTGTAATAATATTATAACCAAGAAAAGGGTGGAAACCAGGATAGCACAGTGCAGTAAACAGCATGCATTCACTACAATGTCTGTAATGAAGACAAGCCTAAGGGCACATTTGTACAGTGGGTGACAAGGGCAAATGTGCTGGAACTTAAAGAGGTCTTATTATGCTAATTTTCACTTTTATACTTGTATTTTGGAGTCCTAGTAGAATAGGTTTACATACTGTAATTTTCAAAAAACACATTATCATTCTTATATGGTGCATTGTTGCAGCAGCCAGTCTTGAATGCTCCATTTTTAGTTACAACAACACATGCGCAGCATTAGGAAATGCACTGCAAATACATAGAACATAACAAAATACATTCACACATTGCAACTGCCCAAAGCTCTCTCACTATGAAAAACTTGGAAATACAGAAACAATGCAAATTCAAAAACACACAAGACAGAAGCTATGGTGCATAGCTCTCCAGGCCTCTGATATAATAGTCTGATTACATTTTAATATATCAGAATCATGATGCGAGTGTTTCTGTGACTTCCTCTTGCCCACTGACTGAAGGCCGGAGGAAAATGCCAGACTTGACTGCAGGCGAGTTGAAGTTCATCTCTAACCAGCCTGCTCTCTATCCTGGTTCATGGTCTGGTCTTTCTCTCTTTCTCGGTTCTATTTAGTGCGCACACACACACACACACACACACACACACACACACACACACACACACACACACACACACACACACACAATTTAATAAATGAAAAATACACACAAGTAGACCACCAGCCGTTTTCATTTTCATAATTTACATTCCATACAGATTTTTCAATCCAATATTCAGCAGCTTCATATTCCCATATCAGAAAAGACTATACATAATCCACACTGTGTGTGTGTGTGTGTGTGCGTGTGTCTGGTTTGATATCAGTGATTGTATAATACCCAAACAGTATTTATTAAATCTGTTGAAACTCTACTTTTATGTTAGGGAAAATAGATTTGTCCTGTTGTACTTAGACAACAGGACAAATCTGTTTTCTGTTTGAAAGCAAATGGAACAGTAAGTTAGAAATTAGAAAAGACAATAAAGGCTTTGTTTCCACAATTAGTGAGATAATGCTTTGCTGTAGAAGTCCAAGGTCCAAAATGAAACAGACTGGTAGAAAACTCAGAAGCTGACATGGTCAATTATTATTCAACAGACTATGGATGAGTTCTGAGTAAAAAACAAACAGCTCGAGCTCAATCTACGAGAGGCTACATGTTTACACCAGTGTGTTTTGAACTACGAGCTTAGGTTAACTAATTAAGATTAACTACAACCCCTTTAATGAAGAAGTGGGGATGCTGTGCAAATAATTTTCAAATCCATTTTGACCAATCATCAATGAATACAATGCAAAGACAAGATATTCACTGTTCAGACTGATGGATGTTACTGTTGGTTGTTTTTTTGTTTTTTTTTTAATATACACACATTCTGAATATGAGGCCTGTAGTTTATTCCTAAAGAGTTTGGAAAGAGGCATGTTTACCAGTTTGTTACATTGTCTTTTCTTTCCCACACTCAGTCCTGCTTATGTTGGAAAAGATATATGGCAGTGTAGTTTTAGCAATATGTCTGCCTAGTACTACCTGCTTCTACCTGCCTACCCTCCACACATTCTTGCAGGCAGCCTGTGAGCAGACAGGCTGGTGGGTAGACAGACAGCTAGCTTGTTCAATCTTTTCATGTTAATCAAATGATATGAATGATAATGAACGATTGAGAGGGCTATTTGGAGGCCTGCAACAGTCACAGATACAGTTTCTTTTTTTTTTTTTATTTGTCAGAGCATTTACTTTTTAATTACTGTTAGAATGTTAAGATAATTACTACAAATATCACTGGCTTATCACTGCTACATACTAGTACAGGGGCTGATCTAGCAGGTCACATGGTGTGTTTACATGTGCCCTTGACTGCATACATACTATGATCCAAGTGTATTTGTGTGTCCTAGCTATTCCTGCAATTGTTGCTAGGTGCATGATGTCACAGCAGAACTCTAACCTCATTGGCTATTTCTGTCTTCCTCTTTTTTGTGTGCCTATTTCAGATAGTGTGGCAAACTGAAGGGAGAGCTGAAGCGAGGGTGGAGAGGCGGCAGGGCTTTCCTTTCCAACCATCCTTTGCTTTTCCTTCGGCCCTGTGGAAGCACTCATCCACACCACTGCACTGGAAGTCACTCATCAGTCTTTTTCCTCTTTTCATTGTGTCACTACACTCATTCGCTCTCTTTCTATCCACCTAACTGTCCATCTTGCTTCATGAATAGGACACTGGAACCTAAGGACTACAAGCCCTTAGATACCTCTCAGTAAAGACCAGTGAAATCAGCTTTAAGTTGTAAAGCTGCTAACAGAGGTCATCCTCCTATCCTACTCAGGCAATGCAGTACTATATTTGAATACACTCCTTAACTAGTCCCCCATCCCAAAGTCTGGCTCAGTCCCGCAGGGTCCCACAGGCAATGAGACAGGCCAGGGGTTTTATCTCTTTCTAGACTTTCTTTTCTTCACCTTTTGTCTTCATGTTTTGGGGGTCCACTGGTACCCCCGCCCTCTGTCAACCCCCCTGCACCCGCTGCCACCACGGCCGGCCACCCCAGTCGCCTCGTTGCAATGCCGACAGAGACACTGGCTCCAGCCCTGCCAGATAGCAAGGCCGCTGGCCCTGCTACACCCTTCAGTTCCACTGTACCCCTCCGGATCCTCAATAAGGGCCCTGACTACTTCAGGAGACAGGTACCGTTACATTACTCTATGGAATCAGCTGCATGCAAGTGTGTGTGTTTGTGTATGTATGTCTGTGTTAGTGTGATATAAGTAAACATTCAATTGAAGTTCATGGATCAGGCTTGTTCTAGCACATGATGCAGGTGCTTGATTGAATTTGGATTTGTGGAGTTTGAGGATTATGTCAACACCTTGAGCTCTTTGACCCCGTTCAGACCTGGTATCAACATCTATCCTGAGTGATCCGATCACAAGAAGATAGCTCCAAGTAAAGGTGTGAATACCCCCAAGAAGCTTAGAGAATGCATTTGCAATCCGATGGCTCAGACCAAATTTGTAGGTGGTTTGGGCTGCGTGTAATTATATTGCTTAAGCAGTGTGTACACACATGGCTGGCCACACTGAAAGACCGCCTAGTCAGCTGACATCCTATACAAAACAAGAAGAAGAAGAACACACTTGCATGTGGTTCACCGTGTAGATGGAATGTAGAGACATGTTGAACAAGGTTCTCAGTCATCCAGGTCATGGTAATACTAAGTAATGTCAGGCAACTGGACTTGTTTCACTTGAAGACATCTAACCTCTCATCCAAGCGGCTCCTCAGAACCCTTAATAACTGAAGAACTGCCTGTCCTGCATTGTGAACAGCAGGCTGGTAGGTAAACAGATGAGTATCTTTCCATGAAGGTATTTTTCGTAAAGAAATGACACAAATGATAATGAATGTTTGAGTGGGCATATTGGAGGCCTGCAACAGTCACAGATACAGTTTTTCTTTCCTTTTATTGGTCAGAGCATTTCTGTATTAATTGCTGTCAGAATGCTAAGATAATTTATACAAATACAACAAAATGCTTCTAGAACAACTTACCAAGCCTAGCTTTAAGAGAATGTTGCTTATCACTGCTACATACTAGTACAGGGGCTAATGGCACTGCCACTGATGTTTAACACATCAGTTCTTCAGAACTGGAGAAGCCTCTTGAATGAAAGGTCTTCAAGAAATTGAAGAGAGTCCAGTTGCCTACAAGATAGCGCTTAGTAATGTAGAAACATGTTGGGGTTCTCTTAACCAACCATAGCAGGCAGATTTTAAGAAATGAGGAGAAACTTTCTGAAAGAACTACAGCGATTCCTGAATCATTCATGCCCTCTTATAAGTTCAGCATTAAATGCAATATATTTATTCATGTTATTATATATATATTTTTTTTTATTTTTTTTTTTTTTTCTTGTAAAATGTATCAGCTTGTAGCAGTTTCGCTGTACCAACCTGTCTGCTTCTGTGTCTAAAGTGCATCTTATGGCCAACATTTAATAGTGGTTGAATACACTGTTACAACTGATTTGACCATTTACACTCAGCATTTTTTTGATGGTTAACATGTTGAGTTTCCTGCTTATTTGTTGCTTGTGAGAAAATCTCCAGACTCCCTTAAAAAAATATGTAATTATGTTAGTTGTGATTTAAAATAACCATTATAGAATTTTTAATTATTTGGGCCTTCTTCTTGGCAAATGTTTTATACATGAAGATATTTCTGTGGACAGGTGGTTGTAGATTGCGCATTCTAGGGTTTTAGAATGAAAGAAGAGATACAGGTCTGTAGTTTTGGATGTCAGCTGAGTCTTTAGGAGGGGTGAGGAGAGAAGAGAACAGGGAGAATAGTTTCTCTGGGGGGATGTTGAAGTCACCCAGGACAACGATGAGCCATCATCAGTGCAGGAACCTAGGAGGGCGTCCATCTCATCAAAGAAGTCACAGAGAGGACCTGTAGTGTGATAGATCACCACAATATTGAGTTTGAAAGGAAGTGTGACAGACAGCATGGAATTCAAAAAGCAGATCTAGGTAGGTGGTCCAGGGGAAGGACCTGGTAGGACCATGTGGGTGAGATGAGGAGTCCAGTTCCTTCTTCTTGACTCATTTTTCTCAGGGAGTGTGAGAAAGAGTAGGGAGTTGAGAGAGCAGCTGGAGTGGCAGTATTTTCTGGGGTGATCCTGGTCTCCATAAGAGCCAGGAAGTGGAGAGTCTGCAGGGAGGCATAGGCTGAAATGGTATCCACCTTCTCGACTGCAGACTGGCAGCTCCATTGCTCCCCTAGTACTTCAAGTTTAGTACCGGTGGAGAATGTTGGGTAGCAGAGATTGTCTGGGTTACAACCTCAAGCATACGGTCTCTGGTGAAATCTTCTCCGGTTTGTTGTCCTGACAGGGATTGAGTAGGACTCACGGCTACAATTGGCGCTGCAGCTGACACTGTAGTGACTAGCCAATATGTGCTAGATTTACCTCATGCAGGCTTAGCTCCGCCCTGCAATCAAGCCTATTTGACACAGCTGACTTGGCCAAAACTGCATGTTAACACTCAGCTTCAACAGTTTCACCCAAAAAAGTATCTAGACAAGATTAAACACCTCAAACCTTTCTCACAGAATGCCTAATCACTGGATCTACAATATTTTCTTACCCACCAGCAGAAGTTTCACAGCTGCTATTGCCTGGACAAAATGTAACTGAACAGGAGAGTACTGGCTACTGCTCAATAATGATGCTGGAGGGGGGCAAGAAGGTTATACCTGTATAGCAATTATGTTATGCATGCTTGGCATGGCTAGAATGTCTAACATTCCAAATAGTCAAACTTGTCTTAAGCAGCTATTGCTGCATGTGTTCTTACTGTTCATAATCATGCTTACTCAGGTTTTGCACCTTCTGGTTAAGTCCTGCAGATGATACACAACTGATACACAACTGTCTTATTGGGCTCTGTAACCCTCAGCAGAGGTGTTCCCAGACCAGCTGGTGATGACCCCCGTTAGAACAACACACAGCATAGAGGGGCCCTAGCACTTCCAGAGAAACTCTGTAAATTCCCTTAGCTATCTGAGTTGGTAGTGGTGTTTGGACCATGGCAGCTATAGATTCATTCTGTAAACACAGTGCTGTGCCAGTGTATCACCGCGGGGAAGTTCTGGGGTTTGAGCCCTATCTTACTGACTGAGTCCTTATGTGTTCTCCTCATGTTGGGAGTCCGAAGACCTTTCAGCAAGTTTCAGTAAGCCTAAAATAGGTTTCAGGTGTGAATATCAGTGGTTGGTCTGTCTCCAAGTTTTCGGCCTGAAATGGTTTGCATCCTGTTCTGATTGTTTCCTGGCACTCTCTCAATGGTTTGGTTTCTCCTACCTGGAATATACAGGGATGAGCAGTATACATTATGAGATATGTGTATAGAAAATTGTTTGAGTGGAGTGTTATAATCATTTACATGTGCTGTTTTCAATTTGTTTTCTCAGGTGGAACCTAACCCAAAGCGCCTCAGTGCTGTGGAGAGACTAGAAGCTGACAAGGCCAAGTATGTCAAGAGTCAGGAAGTTATCAACGCCAAACAGGAGCCAATCAAACCACCCGTGCTGGCCAAGCCTCCTGTTGGTCACCCCCTCCTGTCCAAGAGAGGTTCTGGGATTGGTGGAGGAGGAAATGGAGGCGGGATACCTTTCAAAGCATCCAATAATAATGCCAAGTCAGACACATGTGCAACGAGCAGCGCCAGCAGCAAACGGGAGAATTTAAACCTGGAGATTTTAAAAAATCTACTGAACTCATCGTCCTCTTCAGGAGCAGAAGGACGAGGAGGTGGGGCTAAGAGTGCTGTGCTGATGAGGTCATCAGGGGGAATTCCCAGGAGTTGGACACCATCAGGGTAAATTCATATCTTACGAATATGTGCTGTGTAAAGTACTTATTTAACATTTAGGCACTGATTTTGAGCTGTTTTTGTGTTCAAATGCATTTATTGTAAATTCATCTGCTTGACGGAAATGTTACAAATTCTCGGCTGGGTTGATAGGGACTCGCCATAGTTTGAAGATGAAGAAAATAAGCCATTATTTGCTCATTTTGTATTGGATGCCTCTTCATGATAATATCTGTCTTGAAATGTCAAAAATCCAGGTGGTCAGTAACAGATGCCAAGCTTCCCTCCAAATAATCAATAGCTGTGAGTTTTTTTATCCATAAATATTGGAAATTCCAGATTTATACAAATTGGCAAACTAAGGTAGATAACTAGCTTAACTACATAGCCATAATTTGGTTGTCATGGTTGTCCTGGATACTGCCTTGTTGCTTAAGAGACACATGGTTTTAACGGAAAGGTTTACAGATTTATTAAGTAATAAACAGGAACTCAAAAGACCTGATAAGATAAGCTATGAGATACTAACTAAGCCAAAGCCCGCTAAACAGCACCATGGCACCTGAGCGATGATGATGAGAGAGGGTGTGTGGGATGTGACTGCTGGGAGTCTGGCCAGATGCTCTCAGTTGTCTTAATAAACCCTGTCCACCAAGTACCTGCGTGGACACAGGAAACAGGAGGCTGTCACATGGCAGGGGAATCAGAGCCTAACTCAAGATATGATACTATCATACAATTTGAGTAGAGTTTTCTCAGGAAAACTGTGATTTGAAAAATTTGAATTGATTTTATTGGATCAGAGTTGTTGATGTGTAAGATATGGCCAGAATTTTAGTTTAAACATTCAAAAAACATTATCAAGAATGTGGAGAAACACCATCGTTGTTGACGTTATGTGAAAGATGTGTGCGTTCTGTGTTCCAGTTCCATGCTTACCAGGTATCTCAGGCCCATCCTCTCTCATAATACCTGGTTAACCCCAGTAGTTTCAGCTGGAAGATGTATTTGAGCTGTGGATCTGCTACATATCACGAGTGCTCATTGCTTTAAGTGGAATGAATGAACTCACAAATAGTCAAGAAAGGAAATTCTGTTATTATATTTTCCAGAACAAATGGAAAATGCCACAAAACACCTTATTCATTCAAGTATTTCTATTTTACTGAAGTAAAATGAGGATAATTGTCTTTTTACTTCATCATTAAACAAACATCATATAAGTTGCCAAAGACAGTTACAGTTACAGACCGTCTGATCGACATGCCCCTGCTCCACGCCGCCAGCTTATCCATTCACACCGGTTCGGTTCATCAGTAATACAGCCCTGATACTTCCTCCAGAGGCGGATCAGAGCTGAAGCGAAATTTCACCCCTCGCTGCATCTGAAACTTTAACACAGAGGAGGGTTCGGAGAATTGGCAGTGTGAATGGGGCTAGTCTAACAATGCTGTGACACAGCATCAGTGGTCATGGGATAACAAGAATTTGAAAAGGAGGTATATCCAAGGTAAAAGGTTGATAAGTTGCTTTTTATTTAACATAAGTATGCAAGTGCAGTGTACAGTATTCAGTTCAGCTTGTGTTTTATGTTGTTAGAATCACCCATCAGCCAACTGTTCATTTAGTCTTTATAATTTACAGTACTGCTTTATGTATATTTATCTTCCTGTTTTCTGTTTATAGGATGCCACTAACCTACCGATCTACAATGACACTTAATGAGCAACCGCCAGACTCAGCTCCGAGTCCGAGCACCTCACACTCCCTCCGATCCTTCTCCCATTCTCTGAAGGTCCCTCCTATCAACAATGGGGGACGCCGCAGTCCCCAACAGAGAGGAAACCTCAACCTAAGCAGGCGAGTCCTTGACGAGAGAGGAGGTGAAGGTGGAGTTATTGAACGATCTCGCTCCCCACTACCACCTCTGCTCACCTCCCACTCCTCCTCCGACCTCCTGCGACTGTGCAATGGCAAGCCCCTCCGCACAGCCCGATCGAGTAGCTCCTCAGCTCCACCCCTCCCTCCGAAACCCAACCCTGCCTCGCTCCCTCCGCCGGCACTTTCCTTGTCACTGCCTCCCCCTCGTCCATCTCTATCCCCTTCTCCCTGTGACAACACCACCCCTCAGTCACTACCTTGTGATTTAGGAGACCCTTCCAAAATTTCAAGCGATCCCAACGTGGAGCTAGAGCTTGGTTCATCGGTGGCTCGACGCTCGTCGCTACACAGATCTAAATCAGACCTGTCAGACCGGTATGCCCGGGCTGGAGCTGACGTGGAACGCTTTTTTAACTACTGCGGCCTTGATCCCGAAGAGTTGGAGGCAGTCGGTCCAGAGAACTTTGCCCGGGCTAACTCTGATATCGTCAGCCTGAACTTCAGATCCGCCTCCATGATCTCCTCCGACTGCGACCGGTCACGGCGATCCTCCAATGACGGACTGTCAGATGCGGAGGAGGACGAGGAAGAGGAGGCAGGGGAGCGCGTTCCTTATGGCATCTCAGCTGTGGAGCGAAATGCAAGAGTCATTAAGTGGCTCTACAGTATCAAACAGGCGAGAGAGACGCAAAAAGTCTCCCATGTTTAGGACAAGCACTACAAAGGATTGGATGCACTGTCGACAGACTGCTCCATGTTTCAGAACTGATACATCACTCAGAATTTCTCACAGGTGTAAAGATTGATGTTTTGGGTCTGAACTGAAAATCTGACAAGTGTTAGGATGGATGAATGAATGGATGGAAGAGAAAATCTGACGGGTCTAACACAAGCTTGGTAAGAAAACAGACAACAATTTATTTTGAAGTGATGAAGAAATAAGGAGAAAGACTATAATCCTCCCAGGTTTTTTACAATGGGAATCAAAGAGCTTAAAGGAATAAAACTTGGACAGTCACATGAACAAAATGTTCTGTCTGGAGAGACAAACAAACATGGGACATATATGATAACTATATAGTTAATACAATGCTTCTCTATGGACACTGTATAATTCTGACGGACAAAGTCTGTCAATCTGCTTGAGCAACAAGAGCAAAATGCACTATGATTGTCCATGGACCATAAATTGACCGCCTCATGACAGAGGGTCGTAGGCCTTCCTCAAAGAGAACCTTTTGGCATGTCAAACAAAGATTTGACTAACAATTTATTAAAGTGTAGCCTGGTTTCAGACTTCAGAATCATCACCCCCAATGTGCTAATGATAGCTGTTTCCCCAGCAGAATAGAGTTGACTAATCAAAGCATTGTAAATGGAATTGGAAATGAGGATTTCATTTTTCTACATAGCTTGGATGCTACCTCGCTACATCTGTAAAATAGAAATGAAAAGAAAGTTGTTTAACTCTGTAACTCCAACTTCCATTTTGCCTTCTTCGGAAGCAGCAGGACACAGTTTTGTTGGCAGAGAAAGCAATTACATCTTAATTTACTGACGGATCAGGCAGTTCAGTTAACTAGTGCCACGTGCAAAAGTACAAGCCATAGCTTGTTGCACATATAGTATAAATATTTAATTAAAAAAATATAAATGTATTTCCTACAATTCAATGGTACTCAGAATTTTAAATGAAAAGATGAATTCTGTCACTATCTGCTCACCTCTATGGTGATGGAAAGGCTGATTTTATTGCGGATGAGCTGTTTGGAATTAGTCCCCATTTACTTAAGTTGTTTAGGAGAACGCTGCTATGGTGTTTTACGAAACTTCACCCAGCCTTCTGTTGTCTTGGGGGTGAGTGGATAATCACTGATTTTTCATTTTTGGGTGAACTTTTCCTTCAGCTCTTCGTAGCAGGTAGTACCATAGCTTGTGTGAAAACCTGATTGGTCAGGGCAAAACAAAAAGAAATTAATTTCTCACTCCTGTCCCTGCTAAAATGGTAATTCAGTCTAATGTTTAGACGTACAGTATTTAGGTGTGCTAGTGCCAGGTACCATTGACATTACTTGATCTACCTGTGCCTTTTCTGCAATGACAAGTCAAAATGTGCACTTTGAGAAAGGCCTATGTGACAGTGTTGTCTGTTTAAAGAAACTTTAAAACAGATACTGAACTCTATCTGTCAAAAACTAGAAATCACTTTGGAAAGTCAGAGATGCTGGTACACTGTGCAACCGCAATTAAGTCAGCTCAGTGAAGTTCCTTGATGATGGAGTAATTGTTCATTTCAGCACCAAGTTATGGCTCACAAAGGTAAGGCTATGAAATTATGGTGTTAACTATGATATTGCAAAATGTTGAGAAGCTCATGACACAAGTGGTGATAAGCTAGTCTTCACTGAGCTTTAGCGCTTCTTAAGCTATATATTGTAGTTGCTAAATGAAGGCCTTGAAGGAATGTGTGATGAATGAGTGATGAGGAAAAAAGGACAATGACCGATTTGGACAGATGCACACAACATATAGAATATAATCTCTTGAGCATATTATCCATACAGCATTAAGGCTACACTATCATATCATTATGCTGATCGACAAATTTGTCATCAACCTGTTCATGTTAACCAACAAAACATTTCACTTGAGAGTTTTAGTGTTCTGTGATGGGATGTAGTCATTCAGAGGCTGTTCAATTCCAGTAAACTACTGGTAATTTAGGGGATTTTCTAGAATAAATTAAATTTGCTCAAAAGGTTAAAAATACAAAATGTTCTTTAAGGCTTAATAGATCTCTTGGGGTCAAATTGCACATAACTGTTTTCCTTAAATTGAGCTTTTGGGCTGTTAAATTTGGTCTAGTTTAGAGTGTTTTCATCCTAACCTGATCCTGCTGCTGACCTATTAACTACACCAAATCTGCTGCATGAATTTGTGAGAGTAGAACTCTGTTATTAGTATTAATTACTATTTATCAGATCCATGTACCATTTTAAAAGGTCCACATAACAGAATCTAGCCTCCATAAGAGATTTCTGAGGTCAAATTCAACCTCATGGAAGAACCATCATGCTATTCAGTTTGTATTTAAAGAGGTAAGTGAAAATTAGCCCTCATGTTTAACATAAGCACTTCCCACTCAACACTCAATGTTTCATCTCTTTCTTTCCCTTTGTTAAACAATTGTATTGAAGGAGCAATTTGTACATTATGGCCAGTATTTCTTTTGTTTAAAACATTCAGCAGTAGTAGCTGTAGTTTCAGCCGGAAGATACAGTGGTGGTCAAAAGTTTGCATCCACTTGTAAAGAAATTGTATATTATGGCAGTCTTTAGTTCCAATTATTTCTGCTGCTCTGGTGTTTCTGTGATGGGTGATGAGTGATACACGAACTACTTCATCACAAAAACATCCATTATATTTGGCTAAATGTCTCTTGACCATTTTCACCTCAGCTAGGTCTTTTGCTAGCCCCACCTTGTTTCCTCCAAACATATTGACACTCATTGAGGTCAAACGACTCCATTTTTGTTTCATCTGACCCGGTTACATCTCCTTATTAGAACATTAAACAGACCACAACTAAGAGAGCACTATGCATTGTGTTCTGTCTTTTGTGCTTACCAAATGAGCCAAACTACAGGTATTAAACTTTTACACGTTTTACAAGTGTAATCCACACCCACACACAGACCTGTGGGAAAATTAAAAGTAGGCCTACCAGAAAATGCCTGAGTATGCTACATGAGTCATGAGTTGTACACAAATAGAAGTAGCCATAAAATTAACAATGCCTCAAACATTTCCCAGCTGGAAATTACAGGACACCAAAACTCTCCTTTCAAAACAATGTTTATTACAAATCTGTGATTATGTAGATCACCAGGCACTATAAACCTACACTGAAAGCAATACTAATGAAGTTGTCTGTTCACTATTACATGACATTTTACAGATCATTATAGCATAGGAAGGTGGAAGAAAGACTGTGTTCATTTTATGTCAGCGTTCTCTCCAAATGCCACTTCAGATTTAGGGTGTTTAATGTTGTTTATACTGTACTTGGCATCTTACAATCACACACAGAAGATTTAGGCTGCGTTCATGATGAAACGCCTAGTCGATGCCTCATCGCTGCTTTCTGTCTTGCCGCCTCCCTGTCTGTTGTCAAAGCCAGCCACAGGAAGAAGCCTGTTGCTTTACCCCTGTGTGTTCCCTGATGATGAGGTCAGATGCATCACATAGTTCACCTCCACTCTTATCTTTGTCATCTGTCTGCACATCGTTGACATGTCTCAAGGCCTGAAGCCATATGGGTGTGAATGCAGCGCCTCAGTCAGTGTCTAGCAACTGTCGGTGTGTCTGTCGGCTCCACCACCTTGCTTCCCCCTCCTTACATCTGGGGTGCAGTTCTGCTTCTACTACAGCAACAACCCTGCTGGGCTCACTTCACTTCCCTGCACAATTAGTGATATTGACAGCATAGAAGCGTGAACATCTGAGCTAACTGTAGTCTCCTAAATTAAGACATATGGTTTGAAATGTATATGGTGACAAGGGTTGTCTGTACATCAGAAGAATATGTTATTTGGCAGTATAACTTTCAAAAACAGACGATCCAACAGTGGAAGCCATTTCACATGGTGATTGGTTAAGTGTTTTAAGGGTCTGGAAGCAGCCTTTGAACTTCTCTTTAAACCATCTTTTCATTCTTTGCACAACTATCACATCACTTTTTATCTGCACAACCAATGAATGCCTTTGAGGAGAGACAGTCTGAAAGTGTGCCATTATCTCCAGCAGGTCTTTTCCATTATGACCTATCACCTTAAGCTTTCCAATACCTCAGCCTGCAAGAACCTGTAAGGTCTAGGGTCTAGGCTTCCATTGTGTTGTATGAAGAAGAACATTTCAGGTTTATGTCATCATTTTTTTTTTTACAGTTTGCCATTTTTCTTCACTGCTAGGTAGAAGAGAATACCTAGTTCAGTTCTGCGGTCATTTGAAGTAACTGAAACTGTCCATTATGTGTAATACAATCCTCCTGCCCATGTTGGCCATGAACTTATCCCTTACTAATATTTCCATTTTTACATCAAAATTAGAGTGTATATGTAGGTTGAAATGCAGGTAAACCTGCTAAAATGGACAACTTAAGTTTGCCTTTCTATTTTTTTTTCTGGTGTTTCATGTTTGACGTCACCAACATGCCCAGAAACTTCTTTTCCATCTGTGTTTAGGGTTGCACAGCACAGTAATTGCTAACAGTTTTAAACGCAACACACAGCTTGAGCAGAGATGGATGGAAAAGTATGTTACCTTCATTTCAACACAGATCAGAGCATCGCATTAGAAAAGGAGAGTATATTAACACGTCTGACCAGGTGTGTTCCATCCCCGCTGATCCGAGCTGGAGCCAATAAACACCTGTGACTACTGCAGAGACATTTGACCATGAATGAATGTTGATGTACTGATGGATTAAAGACAAAGCCAGGTGTGGGTGTTAGTCGGTCTTTTGTCCAGGGGCAAAGGGGTATATGACCCCACAATCATTGATCGACCTTATCTTCAGATTAAGCTAACACGATGTTTCAGCAGTCTAGATTAGCTCAATCACTGCATTCCATCGTCGTGTAAGTAATGTCTTGGTTACTTTAACAAGCAAATGCTGTGCATAGAAAAAACAAAGGGAATATGGTCCAAAGCAAAAGAACATTTGAAATATGCTTGCTTGATATGGCTATGTCATTGTCCCACACAGTGTAGTCATGACAAGTTATTATTTTATCGCCAGTACTGACAGGAGGAGTAGTCACAGGGACTACTGTATCAAGACATCTTAAACCAGGCCTCGACATGACACACAGTTATTACCAACCTGCTGCCAGTGCTCATGAATCTAACATGTCTGAGCAAACAAGCATTATGGAAGTTATAGTTTCAATGTTTGATGCTTCCTAAGTCAACCAAAATGAAAGTGAAGTGACCTCAGTTCAGAGACCCTCCCCCCGAGCATGTTCCTGTCTAGTACCCTGATCTGTCATTCCCATGTGTCTTCTCCCCTTTGGATCCCAGGAAACCCTGTTGCTTCTTACAGTCAGCATTAACAATATTGTACTGTTCTGGCAGCATCATCATGCTTCAGTTTCACTTCTGTCTACATGGTGTGGTTTTTTTTTTTGTTTTTTTTTGTTTTTTGTTTTTATCTTTGATTGACAGATAGAGTTCTTCTGTGGTATTTTTTTCATTGTTTCTTCTATGTGTAAATGCTGTAAGAAAAATGTATATATTTGATTTATAAAAAGGCAATATGTTGGATTTCAGTTTTTCTCTGTCTGAAGGTTTATGCGTTACAAAAGCTGAACACAAAATGCTGTTTTGTTCTTTGCCCTCAGTACAGAACTGCCTGATCAAACTTGGCAGGATTGTTTCAGAGACTTAGTGTTGACTGTTTTTCGACGTGGAAACTGTTATATTTTGCTTGATTGAAAAAAAAAGTGTTCATGTTTAGTTTCTTTTGATTATTTCAATAAATGGCTTCTTTTGCCATCTCTTGCCACTAATGTGTCAGTCACTTAAAGTGAGACTGTGACGATATACACATTCATCAAGTTTGGTTTATGAATGTTTATGAATTTATTATGGGTCTTCTGAAAATTTGACCAAATCTGCTGGCTCAAAAATACACATACAGTAACTTGAGCAGTCAATGAAGGTGATTATCGAAAGTTGTGTGAATCTAATGTTCTTTGTAACATGGCCTCTTAACTGAGTGATTCTGATTGATATCGGCTGCTGACTTTTCTGGGCCCATTTTAATAGGACCTGTTTGATACAGCCATTAGATTCAGCCACAAACACTGCAATGGCAAAGTCGAAGGAGCTCAGCATTGATCCGAAAATAACGTAATGGGCTCCATTATTGATTATCAGAGCCATTTCAAAGCAGTTACAGGTCCCATGATCAACTGTGCAAACAGCTTTCTGTCAGTATAAAGTGCAGTTGCATCAATGCCTCGAGCAGAAAACACAAACTATCACCTGCTGCTGAGAGAAAACTGGTGAGGAAGCTGCTGGAAGACGAGTGTCAGTGGGGCTGGGCAATATGGCCAAAAGTCACATCACATCACAATATGTTTTTTTTTTGTATTGATCGATGTCTATAATTATCACAATACATATTTAACAATAATAATTCTGAAAGTATTGTTGAAAGTAATATTGAGTATTCTCCTTAGGACAGAACCCAAAACAAAGCAGAAGGTTAATTGTTGTTAATTATGGTTTATAAAACACATTTATTGTCAGATATCACATGACAGACATTCAATAGAACCAACCAACCAAATGGCTTTATATTAAACACTGAATAAATAAAATGATGAATATGTACATCAAATTGCTTGTTTCAAACATGTCTCAAACATTTTAGGAGGTAGTATATTGAACTGAACAACAATTAAAGAAAATAATAAAAAGGTACAGTAAATGACTGTAATAGCAGTGACTTGTCAGTGAAAGAAATCACTCTAAATGGTTGTTCAGGTAAGTGAATCAGTGCAGAAAAGAGAAACAGAAATAAGGGGAAGGCCTCTTGAGCCTGTCGCTTGAGCATCCATGATTTTACCCGTTTAGCGCGGTTTCACCTAATTTTGCACATCTGTCTCTTTGTCACTTCCATTTGCATCTTTTTATTAGACACACTCAAAAAAAGCAAACTGGGGGTCTGCTACCTTAACCTAAATCCAGTATGTAACTTATATTATATAAAATCATGTTTTAGAGTTGAACATTTCTAAATTATGTAGTTTTAACAAAAGATACAACAATTTAAATTTACTAGACTGATTTATGTTAACACAACATAATTCTAATGGATTAAGACTGCAAATCACTTCTGTTTACAACTCCGGAGCATGTGTGGCAGTAATGAGCAAATTCCTAATCAGTAGTGCCCCTCTTTAATCATGGTCAAAGGTGTGTCCCTGGCGGGCAAAGAGGAGCAGACATTTTGAGAAGAGACAGCACATGTGGAAGAAGGTAAGCTTAATCCTTTATCTTCAATTGAAAAGAAGGTAATAAAAGTTCAGAATTGTTATCGACAGTTAGTTATGGCCGCCTTTTGCATTTTGAATGACTTTTTTTTGTTCTGCGTGTTTTATTGTAGTGCATGTCCGACTGTCGCCATGTGCAAGCTTGCAAACTAAGGTTAACAGGTTGACGGCGTTGACTCATTTACAAAACCGCTCAAACCAAACAGTTTTTAAAACGTTTTAAAAATAATAGCGGTAAAGTTAAAAATCCCCCAAGTAGCGTCTTGCTTTCGCCTGGAGTCCGACAAAAAGTCGACACTAACTCCACCTTTGGCGAGCAGCAAGTGTTGTTGTTTTTTTATTTTAGTTTTTTTTCGGCCGCCGCCGTGGCAGGGTTTCTCTGTTAACTCGACGTAAATCTCCTCGGGCTGGACCACTGCTCTGGTGCAGCTAGGTTTCTGAGAGTGTAAACACAGCAGTTCGTTGCGCTACGGAGCTCTCCACAGTCTGATGTTATTCACGTTATTGAGGAGGGAGAGAACGTGTGCTACCGTGAGTGTAAAAGTACTGTTGCACGGTTTGTGTGCATTAACGTTAGCTCGTAGCCTGGTGTAGCCACCACCAACCTCCAAGGCACACTTATCAGGTGTTTGTCGTGACATGCAGCTTTGCTATGGATTTTTACAGTATCTCTCGATCGCACCGCGCCACATTCACGCACTTGTAGTTTTCAGTCAAATCAGTCCCTCCACAAACATAAAGAAGCATATTTAATGTACTTGTCCACTGGAAATAATAGAACCAGTCATACATTGGATTAACTATTGTTTTAACTCTCTTTATTATTATGTACGTTAAAGTTATTGTACTTCTCCCTCACCCTGTCTCTCTTTTCTCTCTCAATTCATCACAGAAATTTGTGGCAGTAAACGTGTCCAGTGCCATCATACAAGTCACCACCATTGGCCATACTCCTGTGAAAGCGTCCTCTTCTGGCATCATCAAACAAGAGTGACTGCAGGAAAAGGGAGTCATCTGCTAGTGTCAGGGTCAGTGTAGACAGTAAGTTTGTACACAAATGTAGTGACAAACTGTTTAAGATCAAGTATGGTGAAAAGGGAAAGATGGGAAATGAAAAATGTTAAATGCCCAGATGTTAGATTGTACCATTGTGTGTTACTGATATGTGGAGGTGCAAGGAGTGTAGTCTATCTTTTTCGACTAGATATGATCTACTTAAACATTTAAGACTACATCACCGCCATAGACGACTTCACTCATGCCCATATCAAAACTGTCCATGCAATTTTAAGACGCAAAATGCGTTGCGCATACATTTAAGTAGAGTTCATCCTAAGCAAACTCAAAGTCAGGAGCTCCTGGAATTGAAAACATTTTGTTGTCCTTTGTGCAACTGTAGCAATATTTCTACAGAGAGGGACTTTTTCACACATATTGGCATTCATTTTAAGAGTCATGAAACTGTTACCTGTATGTTTGGGGATTGTACTTTTAAAACAAATATCTATGCAACATTTCACTCCCACAAGAACCGGAAACACAACCCCCATACATTAAATGATTTTAAACCAGGGATAGTGACAACAACCAGAGTTTCACAAGAATCAACTGACAGTGCAGAGGACGATACACTTAACCCAGATGACTGTGTAGTGGAATTAAACAGTGCATCTTCAAATAATGATGATATAAGCAAGACCCTGCCTGACATTATTGAGCAGAACTTTGCTGCAGCTTTGCTTAAACTAGAACATTTCGCACATGTGCCAGGCACAAAAGTTGATGAGTTTCTACAGGAGCTACACTATTTGTTATGCTCAGCTGCATTTCCTCTCACTGTTAACACTATTGAAACTATGTTTCAGAAACATGGCTCCGTACCTGAAAAGTCAGTGATAAAAGAAGTCGCCACAGCCCTTGCCACGTCTCACCCCTTGCTAAAATCTATAGAGAAAGGTGGCTCTTTGAGCACATCATATCTCCGAAACAAATTTTACAGGGAGAACTTTAATGTCATTGAACCCACTGAGTACATGCTTGATGAAAAGGAAAACAAAAGCTTTCAGTATGTGCCTTTACTGAAGAGCTTGCAACAGCTCTTCAATAGGAAAGATGTTGTGGATAAAGTTGTTGAAAATCACAGAGCACATCAGAGTCATGGGGTCACAGGAGAACAGTGTACTTATAAATCATTTCAAGATGGCTCTCACTTTAAGGGAAATGGTTTTCTTTCAGGGGGTGAGTTAAGAATCTTGCTAACTTTGTACATAGATGATTTCGAGCTGTGTAATCCTCTTGGCACTTCGCGCAGGAAACATAAGCTCTGTGGTATCTACTGGACTTTGAGTAATTTGCCACCAGGCTCACATTCAGCACTTTCTGCGATTTACCTGGCAATCTTGTGCAAATCTGATAATGTGAAGAAGTACGGTTATGACAATGTCCTGCATCCTCTTCTTCAAGATGTAAAAACACTTGAGCAGGAAGGAATTTTTGTCCCATTGCTTGGTAAATGTGTTAAAGGCACAATTCAAGTTGTTGCAGCGGATAACCTCAGTGCCCATAGTGTGGCAGGTTTTAATGAAAGTTTTTCTGGTGGGTACATCTGCCGATTCTGCACAGCAACACGGGCAGAGATCCAAACAAGAGATGTGAAATCAGGTTTATTTGATCTGAGGACTAAAGAACTACATGACTCGCATGTGCATTCAGCCCAGCAGAACAGTTCAAGCTGTTTTGGGGTGAAAGGCCCATGTGTAATCACCAAAAACCTTGCCCACTTTAATGTTCTGACTGGTTATCCACCAGATATCATGCATGATGTCTTTGAAGGCATCGTACCTGTGGAGCTTGCACATTGTTTGTCACTGCTGATATCCAAGAAATATTTCAGTCTTGAGCTTCTGAACAAGTCTATCCTTAGTTTTCCCTTCAAGTGGTCAGACAAGACTAACAGGCCCCACGTAATTCCACACACATTCTCAAAAACAATCGGGGGGAACGCTCATGAGAACTGGGCTTTGATAAGATTTCTTCCATTCATCATTGGGCATCTTGTGCCAGAAGATGAAATGGCATGGCAAATTTTAATGGTTCTAAAAGATGTTGTAGAGCTGGTGGTTGCTCCAACACACACAGAAGACTCTGTTGCTTACCTTGAGTGCAAAATTTCAGAGCACCGCAAAAGATACCAAGAACTGTTTCCTAATGTGCAGCTTCTACCCAAACATCATTACCTAGACCATTATCCTGGACTCATCAGGCAGTTTGGTCCTCTCGTTGGTCTCTGGACTATGCGATTCGAGGCCAAGCACAGTTTTTTTAAGCATGTAATTCGACACTCCAACTGCTTCAAAAACGTGCCCCTCTCGCTAGCTTTTAAGCATCAGCTCATGATTTCGTATCACATGAGAGCATCCAGTTTTGAAAAGCCTGTCCTTGAGCTGACAAATGTCTCAACAGTTCCTATTGATGTTTTAAAAACAGACATTGTTGAGAACATTGAACAAAGATTTCCTGGTACCAGAGAGGTACACATGACTCGATCTGTGTCAACCAAAGGTGTAACTTTTAAAAAGGACATGATTATAGCTCATGGGTCTACAAGTGGACTTCCTGATTTTGGACAGATTGTTCACGTTTTTGTTATTCAGGAGAGACTGTTTTTTATGGTTAAGAGACTTTGTGGATGGTATAGTGAGCATTACAGGGCTTTTGAGCTCACGTCATGTCCAACCAAAGACACAGATCTGATTGAGCTTAGTGACCTAGCAGATGACTACCCTCTGGCAGACTACTTTGTTGGATCTCTAAGAATGGTGACATTGAAAAGACACATACATGTATAAGGTATGATGACGTTTTGATTTAAAATTTAATGTTAATTGAACTGCCAATGAAAATAAGTCTCAACCTTAGATAAGTACTCTTGTACAAATATATTTTTATATTTATGTCTTTATATGTTTTTGTTTTTATTCACAGATTGTTGATGAAATGGCTGCTCCAGTGAAGCTCAGAGTCATCCTTGGAGAAAACGATTCCCAGAGACTGATCCTGCAGGACGGAATCCCAGAGACTATTGGTGAACTTGTTCAGCACATTAAGAGGCAGTGTGGGGTAGAGGACCACTTCAGGCTGCAATTTATGGATGCTGAGTTTGGCAATGAATTCACCAACTTGACTTCAGTGTTAGAGATCCAGGACAAAAGTACCTTAAAGCTTGTCTTTGATTCAGCTCCCGCTGCCTCTGCCCTGCCTGGTGGCTCCCCACCTCCACCCTGCTCCACTCCTGCCACATCATGGTCTGGTGATGACTCATCACTTTCATTTAGTAGCTTGTGTGACACAGACATCCTGTCTTCTCCTGAGTCCACCCCTTCAAGATCCTCTGGATGGCCTGTTGTTTTTGTTGTACCCCGTTTCCCATATGATTGTCAGCTTCAGCTGGACAAGGCCAATGCGGCATTCAAAGAAAGTGGAACTTTATTGGATCCAGATGTTAGACTTAAAACTGCCATTCTTGACAGTTTAGCTGAGGAAATTGTTCGGTACAAAGTGTACCCCTCAGACAGTGAGTTTGAAGAGGTTGCTGAAGCCCTTGTGTCATCCCATCCATGTTTGAAAGAGCCAGGCTCTGCCACTGGATATGGTGGCTGGAAGGTGAGCTTAAAGTACAAACTTGCTAACTACCGGAGGAAGCTCAAGCGGCTTGGATGTCCAGAAGTTGAACTGAATTCGCTGACAAATAAACCTGCAGACAAATGCAGTCCTGCTTATGGTGTGAAGAAGCCCAGAAGAGCAGAAGTAAATTACTGCCCCACCTACCCATCTGATGAATCTGCAGAGACACTTGAAAAAATAAGAGAGACCCTGCTTTTAGAAGTAAAGAAAAGGAACAATCAGGGCACAGTGGCGGCCATGATGGAGAAGACCTTTGCACACAGAAGGCAAGAGGTTATTCGTGATGCACCCTTGATTGCTGATTTCAAAACCAAATGGCCGGCTCTCTTCTGTGTACGCGAGGTGGGTGAATAAATACAGAGCGCTCGTGATTTAGTGTAAGCCAAACAAATATGAGTAAGTAATTCAGTGTTGTGTACCTTTTTTTTCTTCTCTCATTTAAGCTAACTGCTGAATTCAAGAGGATTACAACCGTCAGTTTGCTGCCAAAGTTCTTCTCCCAACTGGATGCTCTATCTTCAAAGCTGATGAAGGTGTTTTCCAAGAAAGGGGGCGGTCAAGGAAGAAAGATCAAGAGCATCATGATACCCATCACCCAGGTATGAGGATAAAAAAAAGAAACTGAACAGCCATAATATTTATGTCATGCTTGACATTTTAAGGGAAAATGTAAGAGGGATGAAGGTAAATAAAACTAGATGGAGAGGGGGTAATGTACTTGATTGAAGAATGATTTGATAAAATACGAACGTCGGGCACATTTGACAATGTCCACTGACATTACAATGGTAGTTACTGTTTACTGGGACACATGAATAAATGTCTTGCTTGGAAATAAAACCAAACCACCCAAGGATAATGTAAGTTCACATATCATAAAAATATCAATCAAGTTTTTACATTAAAAAAAAAAGTTAATTTCAGTGTTTGTTCAATGTTTGTGAAATCTTTTCTACCTGTTGATTTTAAAATTGCTTTTTGTTGTCAATTTTTTATTGTCCTACACACTCAGACCGATGCCATTGATGTCAGAAGAGAGTGCATCATCAAAGCCCTGTGTGTCTACTTAAATGAAGAGCCAGAGAACCTCGTGAAAGAATACATGGTATGTAATTTTGTTTTTATTCTCCAGTCCCAATTCTGACATCTGTAAACAACCCAGTTACACACTTAACCCTCCTGTTGTCCTCTGGGGTGAAACTGATCCAATCTGTTTTGGCTGGTCCTTCCTTCCTCTCTTCCTCAAATCTTTCTGTCCCTCCATCCCTCCTGTCTCTAATTTCCTTCCTTTCTTCCTCCCTTCCTTCTGTCCCTCCTTCCCTCCCTCCCTCCCTCCCTCCCACTCCTTCCTCTCTCCTTTCCTTGATTCTATTTCTCCTTTCCTCCATCCTTCTTTCCTTCCTTTCTCCATTCTTTCCTTCCTTCCTTTCTTGACCCAATCAGTTCCCCTCCTCCACCTTTCTCTCTCTTTCTTCCTTCTTTCCATCCTTCCTTCCTTCCTCCCTTCTTTGTTCCAGGACAAAAGGAGGGTTAAGAAAAGACAATGTAATACTAGAATCTTTCACATAAGATAAGTGACAGCTGCTTTACAGAAATTTGTGTGTTTAAAAAATGGGACTACAGTACCATTTTGACATGCATATCCTCTATTTCCCCCCTTTCTTCTGTGAAGAACACAGATGGTGAAAGCAGTGAAGCTGCGATGATGAAGACTACATTTGGAATATTTGTCATTCGCAAAGAAGATGCAGAGCCAAAAGATGGACCGGAAGATGTAGGTATCATTCTGGAGGGCGTGCAAGTTCTGGATGAGCTCGGAAACGTACCACTTGCCGTGGGAATGTTGTTCGCACTTGTATACGCGCTCAACCTCAGCTATCCACCAGAGCTGCGATACACCTTCGAAGCTTTGCAGAAGCTTATCATGGAGCTTGATGGAAACCGACTCTCAAAAAAAATTCAAACACTGAAAACACTACTTGCACGTTAGTCATCCTCATTAGAGTAAACTACTGTTCAGGTAGCAGTGACTCTATTTGAAGCCTTTCAGGCATTTACCTTCAAATATGATAAGCTGTTGTTAATGTGTTTTGATACTTTAAACTGTTGATATTTGGAGGTTAGAGGAGAATAATGTTTAGAAGTGTTTCTTTAAACAAGGGAAGGAAAAAAAAAGTTGTCAAACAACAAAGTTTTCTTTTGAAACTTGAGATGATGCACAATGCTGTATTTAACATTTTTCTTTGCACACAGTTGCCAGGACCGTATTCTGCATATAGCTTCATAACCAGCTTTGATTTGTTTTTTGGTCATCAGAAAGCTCCAAATATAGACACCTAATACTGGTTGTTTAAGTGGTTTACACTTGAAATTTGAAATTGTTTGTATTTTCACAGCAACATGTTTTCAGCCAATTGCTTGAAAGTGAGTTTTGCCATTTCTGGTAAAGTGTTATTCCAACAAATCCAGTTTGCTTCGTGTTTTTCTTTTCCAAAACTTGACACCAGCTTGGGGAAAATAGGTTGACATTTGTATAAATTGTGGAATATAAAAATACTGTTAAATTATTTATTTTATTAATAATTATGGTTTTGTTGACTCAGCACAATTAATTAATGTAACTGTATTTAAAATAATGGTTGCAACTACCCATTTAAATTAAGTAACTCGTAATTATATCATACTAGTTTAAATGGCCCAACAAAAATATGTTAGTATGTAACATTTACCCTTGCAAATCTAGTTGGACATAATCCTAGTAATTAAGTCATAGTAACACAAATGCATCATGTTGATCCAACATATTTATATTTAGGTCACTCGACAAAATTGTTTCTGGCTAAATTAAAGCATTTTGTTTAGGTGGAAATTATTTCCATAATTTTATTACGTTCTGCGAACAAATGATTTTTTTGAGTGCATTATATTGATCACAAGCAGTTATATTGGTGGGCTGCCCTGTACCTCAGCTGGTAGAGCATGCTTCCCGTGTACACTGGCTGTTCCAGGATTCTAATCTGACATGTGGCCTTTTGGTCCCTGACATTTCCCTTCTTTCTGTCATCCTTTTTCCTGTCACCCTAAAAAGCTGTCATGTCCAATAAAGCGATGGGGACAAAAAGCCGCCCCTCCCCCCAAAAATAAAGGCAGCTATATTAGCGAGAGTAATGTAAAGAAAATGCACGGACGTTGTGTTAGAGTGGCTAAATGGCCCTTCAAACTGAGGTTTTTCAGAAAAACAGCTCAACTGAAGGTGATGAGAACTCTGTATCTTTGTTTTAAAAACACGTATAAAACATACTGTAGTTCTCTGATGGGTCAGGCACTAGCTAACAGGTTAACGTTACATTGGTATTGCTGATTTGTGAATGACAGTTGTCCATATTTATGTATTCAAATACTGAATTCACCCCATTTATAGCATTTGAAATCCAAATTTTAACTTAAGTCCTGCAGTCAGGTGGCTTCACTTCATGCCGCTCATCTTATATCGGTGCAGAATGGCAGGGTAGGTGCTAATGTTAGCATATAAAGCACTGCTAGTGGCGAGGTAATGAAGACATGTTCTTTTCCATTGGATGATTTGAGTGATGGTGTTGGTGCTGTAAATGAATTGCGAGTGCCCATTCTTTCCTTTCTCTGTGAGATAAATGGCATTGTGGTAATACCAGGATTGCCACTGTGGCACTAGAGAAATCACCGTAGGTGAGGGCAGTATGTTTGAAATGTCTGACTGTGTCTGTTTACATAAACACTATGGCAACTGACGACATATGAGAGTCTTGAAGGGTTGACTCATTTCAGAGTGTGATTTCAACAATGACCCATTCTAAGTGTTCTGATGAGCAAGGTGGCACTTGAAAACAAGTGGAAGGGGTAAAAAAATGTTAATTCTGCATGCAGCATAGATATATTCATATATTAGTATTTAATATTTACTTCTTTATATCGTTAAGAATTTACAAAAAAAAAACAACTGACTTCTATCAAAGCCTGCACATTGTATGTTGCTGGCTATTGTTGCTTCCAATATACACTTATATATGTTTATGCATCTATTTTTTCATCTCTTTTCAATTCAGACCCACCTAAATGTTCCACGTGTATGTTTATGTTAACCTGTCGCTGTCTGCGGTCCAGTTCTTTGTAGTTTACACATAACTTGCCAATGTGATCCTGGCAGTGTGTGCTGTGCTGCATCTGCAGCACTAAAGTTGGATTTGCTGCCATCTAGCGATGACAAAGAGAAACTGCAAGATAAGTGTCCGTTCAGAGACTAACGGGATACAAAACATGTTTGAACGATTTTAACAACGTATAAAGGAGGATTGTCTAAAGCATTTTAATATATATATATATATATATATATATATATATATATATATATATATATAATCAATGAATTGGCATTAATTTGTTGTTTGACGGGTAGTTTAAGTTTAACGACACATGTGATATCTATCTATCTATCTATCTATCTATCTATCTATCTATTAGTGTTGATTAGTGTAATTTAACTATTTTTGTTTTATCAAAAGAACCTCACCCTATTTTAGTGTATATACTGTACAACCATCAAGATTAAACTGTATGAGTTCATGTTAATTCATTCAAGAATAATCGGGAGGAATGGGGGAAGACATAAATTGCACAAACTAGCAAAGAAGCAAATAGGAAGGAAAATATAAACGTCAGAGTTAAACTTTTAAAATCAGAAGTGAAAAGCTTCGTCTGGAACGCACAAGTGAAACAATGCCAACAATACTGGGACAGTGCAACCAAGGGTTGTACACAAAGCAAAGTCCTGATGTCCTGTTGGAAACGTGAAAGAGAGAGCAGACATGTTCAGTCACAGTGGTCAGGGACCTGCTGAGGACACGTGACAACAACCGGACCAATAAAAACAACAGAAGAACTGACGGGATGAGTCGCGCCAGAGGGGGGCAGCAGTGCTACACTTACTGCCATTCAACACCAAGGAAGAAGACGAGGGCGGAAGTGTTGTTCAGCAGCGGCCCGCTGCAGTCAGCAGTCGGAACAGTAAAGCAGTGACCTGTCAGACAGGTGTGTTTCTGTCTAAATGTCCCCAAATATTCCATCCACCCGTCCGCGACAAGATGACGTCAACATCGAGCCGTAAGCTGTCCGACTGATCCGGGAACGGATCGGCATGTTTAAATGCGTTCAGACTATTTAGACTGTTTAACACTGACAGGACCGAGCACTCAGACTCTAAGGATTCTAAATGGAAATCCATAGACTTGTTAGTTCGTGGAATAATAATGTGTGGTGTTGAAAATGAATAACTAACGTGGTTGAACCTTTAAGACACAGTTTGATTTGTATGTTACAAAAAAAAAAAGAAAAAAAAAAAGACTTTGCTAAAAGTGAAAGTCACCATACCTACAGAATATCCAGTATATATCCTCACATAAACACAATGTATCCCAGAGGATAAAATAAAATCTGTTAAACCATTTACTCTGCTTAAGTTTTAGATAAAAGAGGGCAGTTTGCCTGCCAAACAGACAAACTGGCATTTATAATAAACATGAGAAAAATATGTTTGATTCATTATCATAAAGATGCAGATGACCAGACCTCCCCTCTCTTAACAGCCACATGTTCCCTTGCAGACATGAGCTCATGTGTTCTGGATGAGCAGAACTTCCGTCGCTGCTGTCGTCTCCTCCTGCAACAGTCAGAGCAGCTGAACGATGGCTGGAGCTGGGAGCCCGTCCAGGTGAGGAGGTCTGTACTGTCACTGTCATTAAAGGAGACGGAGCCCGGAGGCCTGCTGTCATCCACACATGGGGTTGATGGTCGTGTCTGATCTGTGTTTAGGACTCGGAGGAGGGTTACCTGAGGAAAACTACTCTCAGGTCAGTTGTCATCAACTCCAGCACAGTGTGGGACCTGGAAGGATCAAGTTCAGAGTCGGAGCCATACACTTCCTGTCACTTCAGGCCTGATCAGCTGGGACATGAGTCAGAACAGGTGAGTGGAAACACACACATTCACTTTATATCACGTGCTTTATTTTCCACATATGCCTTAAGGAATTATCACTGAATGTCAGGAATTAGTACCTCTTATGTGTTAGTCACACGAAAACGAACATTTGATTGATATGTTAATGATCTGCACACACCTCTACACTTTAACTGATCCCCGAATTAAGATGCAGTCCAGGCTTCCAACATGAAGCAACCGGACATCCATTCACCGGTGTGTCCACTGTCTCTCTCCCTATACAGTCTGTTCCTATAGCCCTAGATGAGACTGACACTATGGAAGATGACATTGATGATGATGATGAAGGCGACGGCGTCTGTGCGGTGACGAAAGGCAGCAGCAAGGTGCTTCAGTACGAGTATCACATCATGTACTCGTGCAGCTACAGCACTCCTGTGCTCTACTTCAGAGCCTCCACTCTACGTTAGTAACACGTGGGACAGTCACTGCACACACACACACACACACACACATACACACACACAGTCCTTCTCCAGCGGTGTGCACGTTTCCTGAGTCCAGTCAAATTCAAAACAAATTTAAATGATGGAGTACTCTATAGGGAAAACATACAGTCAGAATATCTTAATGAAGGTTGTAAGCTTCAAAACTGTAATTGGCAAGCTCTGTGGTTCCTGTTTCTTTTTCTTTTTTAACTTGTAGATTCATTTGGGTAAAAAAATATATATATATTTACTATTAATTTGATCCAATCCAGCAGAAAGTAAGGAATTGATGAGGATTATAATAGAAATAAACCCAACCCTAACCCTAACCCTAATAGAAATATCTAGACGTAGTTGTGTGAGAAATGATGTCCACATGGCCGACCAGTCATGCCATATGTGAGCCTGGCATGAATGTCACATTGTTTGCAGAATTTGTTGGATGGAGACTCCCAATATGCGTTATTTGAATCATAAGAACACCTTAATTATGTAATTTGTAATCGCTTCCTGAAAATACTTGTACTTTTTATTTGAAATGTAAAGAAGGAGACCTGTATAGCACCGGTCACATCGCTTTAGCTTTGAACACATGTTTGTTGGACTCAAGCACAAGTCAAAGTTATCACTGGTTGCAGTTAGTCATATTTCAACAGTGTCAGACCCTTTGAGATGTTTTTGCTGTGTCTTCTTCTTCATGTGTTACCTTGCCAGAGGGGAGGAGCCTGTCATTAGAGGAGGTGTGGAGCTCTGTTCATCCAAACTTCAGGCTCAGACTTCAGAACAGTCCACTGAATACAATCAGTATGCAGGTACAAGCAGGAGAGATGCAGCCCTCTGTTTTATTATTACCAACATCATCCTACAAGCTTTACTCAGAGTTGTGTGTGGGTGTGTGTGCACATGCATGTACATGTGTGTGATAGGAGCATCCCCTGCTGGGTCAGCCTTTCTTCATGCTCCACCCCTGTAGGACAGAAGAGTTTATGCGGCCTGTGATGCTGGCAGCTCAGGAGCAACACAGGTAGGATCACTGTTGGATTCACTTTCATTCATCATAACACAAGGGAAGGCTGTTACACATGAAGCTGTTTCATGAAAAGTCCTTTCAGTTTATTGAAAAGTTGCATAAAAAGCTAGATGTGCAATAAGGTTCATTCAGCAGCAGCATGTTCATGCTGATATAATATCACATTGTTGTAAATCAAGAAACTTAAAGAAATTGAGTCTTATTATTATTAGATATCTGTCATGTCCACAGCTGTTTGTGTGTGTGTATGTGTGTGTAGGCCAGTGAACTACGTGTTGTCGTGGCTCAGTGTGGTGGGTCCTGTGGTGGGTCTGGACGTCACCCTGAAGTACTCCCAGCTCCATCCTGCAGCCTCCATCAGCAGCACTGAGTCAGACTGAGGTATCGTCTGCTCTGCTGCTCACTCTGTCAGCATCACTGTGGACTGCCTCTATATCAAGGCTGGATTATGAAGCAGGCGGCTGTCCCAGCACAAAAAGCCTCAGGGACCCCAATGGGCCAGAGTTGTCTGGGTGCCAGTTACTTTGTAATGTAACTGAAATGGTTATATTGGCCACAATGCCATATTCATACACACATTTTTGTTTAATGAAATTACGACCCAGATTCCCCAAATGTTTTGGACACTGTCTAAAACGTGAATAAAAACAGATGCCTTTTGAACCCTTTGAAAACAGTCCTAGTGAGAAAGTGTTCCTGAGCTCATGTGGTAATCTTTTTTACAGCCACGTGTCTGACAAAGTAGCGAACCTCAGCAACTGAGCCTTTCCCATTCATACTGCATCAGCTTATCAGCAAAAGTCAATGAAGCTGATAAAGTAAGACATTAAATATATTGTCTTTGAACTGTTTTTAACTGAGTTTATGTCAGTAGGTCAAGTATTAGCAAATGACTCACAAGTTGTTTTATTTGTTTTAAACAACACTGCATCTTTCTTCGGAATCGGGGTTGTAACACAAGTGACAAAGTAAAACTGTGACAGGATGGTGTGTATGCAGGCTGTAATATGTCATTCTTTTCACCCATGCTCTAAATATTGTTGCGATGTAAACTAAAAACATCTTATAATGAAATATTATTACAACACTTGTACAAGCTGTGTGTACTCTGTGTTCACTTCAGTCTACACAGTGAAGCCTGCACTCATTAACTGACATAGTTGGCTCATAACAAACCAGCTCAGGTAGCAACACCCAAACTCCGGGGCTAAATTGCCAAGTGTGGTATGTATGAACAGGCTTTAGAAAATGCTATGACAACTCTACAAACATCACAGAAGGCATCTTCTGTGCATCTCAATTTGTTGTACAATGTACAATGACAATAAATTTATCTAAGTAGTAAATCATGGGAATGTAATTTTTCTCTTTGTCTGACAGTGTCATTCCAAAGTCAAAGTTTGATTGCTGTCTCTGTGCTATTGACAAAAAATAAATGTTCACCAACAATTAATTTGTATGAATATGGATTTTAGACAGGTTGCTGCAGCAGCTCCTTTGTTCATTTGTGCCATGAAACAATATGGTGATTTCCTGCCAGATTCAGTTAAGTCCAATCCTGCACAATCATCCAAATTTTAAACCTTGAAATGTAACTTTTATGAATTGGAAAAACGTAATCATTTAATTGTTGTCCCCTATCAGGGATGTGTATTGTGCTAACAGGTTCTGTTGCTTGTTATCAATACTTTTGTTTTTGGGAATTACTATACAGAAGTATCTGATTATTTCCCTGATGGTGTTGTTTGTTTATGTAAGTTGTTAAGCTTGGCCTAGGGGTGCCAAAGTGTGACATGAAATGCACTACACCAGAGTGTCTGTTCAACAATGATAAGTGGGCTATAAAGAGTGTGAGTGAATATACTGTATATACAGAGGTGAAGCCTCTGTTCAGGCTGAGCTCAGGCCACAATAACAAACAAATCCCAATACAAACGCCTCATCGGTAATCTAACTAAACCCTATGAAAGAAAAGGAGCAAAAAGACATTTGCTAAACCTGCCTCCCTAACCAAAAACAGGACAAAAACAGGGAGTAAAGAGAAGGCAGCTCACCCCTACTGCTTCATGCCTATTTCTAAACAGGCTTTCTCTGGAAAAAAACACAGAGCACTCTAGCACTCTTTAGTATTCAACAAATACTAATTTATCAACCATAAACACAATTCAGTCACGAGGGAGAAGGATGCTGTTCGCTGGTAGTGATCTTGGGCATCTTCTAAACACACATATTAATAGCACAACACAAATGCAAATTACAGCTGGGGCCATAACAAAGTGCTATAAGAGCACCGGTATGAAATTTAGATAATTATGTTAACATTTATGAAATAGATATTTTTAAAAATATTATAGCAATTACATATGAAGTAGGAAGTGATAAAGGTCACAAGACTACAGAATAGATACATTAAAAAAACAAATAGGCTCTTTTCGCAATCTAGTTAGGCTGATCTCACAACTGCACTATTTCAGAATGCTGTGGGATGCTGGGTCCACTTATGGACTCCCACCCACTCAATCTTTGTATAGCACCAATTTACAACAGAAGTTATCTAACGCCACTTTCCAGTTCAAGCATGTCTATGCCATACTTCTGATGTAAATGTCCTGCTGTAGTACAGGATGTGTGAATTTACAAAAGTTTCAAAAGATTGCTTAGTTTGGCTACTGGTGCTCTGCCCAGCCATTGTAGTCATATCTTGATCATAAGGTGAAGAAGTCCTGTATTCTTGGTCTACCATTTTTGGACATTGAGTGAGAGCTGAGAGCAGCCTGTATTGACTGAACGTCTGGGTGTGGTACCTTTGGGAGTTTGTGAGACACGCCAGGGCACTTAGGATATTAAACTAGATGCCAACTTCAGTGGACTAAATCTTTCAAGTGATGCCATCAAATAAGCATCATTGTGTGTATGGTGCATGTCTGGCAGTGAAGTCAGACAGTAGGGCAGCTTAGGTAAGAACAGCCACCACTGCCAGCCACTGATGTAATGCTACTCAATTCCCACAGGGACCAGAGAGTTCAAGCGAAACCTTCCATAGTACATCATAGATTTTGCATCAAGTCATATCATTTGAGCTCTCTTTACACACAGAAATCAGAATCAGGTTTATTGCCAAGCAGGTTTTCACATACTAGGAATTTGCTGAGAAATTTTGGTACAAATGGTCATAAACATTACAAGAGAGAAAAGAAAAAGAAAAAAAAAGAAATGCTTGAGTCAAGAATTATACATTTCAGATAGAAATGCACATTATCCATTTGAAAATACATTTTAAAAATTAAAGTAAGTAAATTAAAGCAGTAAGAATGAGTACAAGTGCCCCATTATTGAATTTCGCTGGTTGAACTTCTCCAGTTGCCACATTCTGATGATGTTCAGGAGTTGTTCAGTTCACTTCAGTTAAACACCCTCACAAAATGTTCAGTCATTTAAATGCTCAAACATTGTGAGACACGCAAGCATCAAAAATAAAATATGTAATTATAAACTTGACAGGACAGAGGAAACTCTCCAGAGTAAACAGAATACATTGTTTAGCTCTAAGACAGCTCTGATGGAGCTCAGGATTTATCCGGAGGAAAGCTGCTTTACTCCGAACGATTTCACTGTATGAATATACACTATGTGTGTGATATCATGCATCAATTCACACAGAGTCTCTTATTGGAAAGACACACCAATCAATATCAATCCAAAAGTTATTTTAGAACTACTTCCCCAAATTATCCATGCCATGAGATATAACTGTGATCCTCACAGCTGTGTAGCTGTGTGCACACACTGTTTCCTCAAATCAGTGGTTCTCAAACTGGGGTAGAGATGGGTCATTTTATTCATTTTTTTATCAGTAGCAATTGAGAATATTACTAAATACTGACAAAAGAATTGTGGGGTAAAAAGCGAACAGTTGGAGAACTACTGACTTACCACTGACTGTCTTTAGGAAACCATAAACGAACAGCAGTCTCCTGTAATGAGTCCAGTATTTTGTTGACCTATTTGTCTACTCCGACCTGTTCTTTATGCAGACACTGTTTGCTCCCAACATAATTTTTACAACTTCTGTAGGACTTTAACTCCAACTGCATTCGCGCTAATTTAACACAACCATATGTCGTATTTGGACACTGTCTTCAACAAATGATGTTGGGTGGACATTCTTGGTCTTCTGATAAAAGCCTGGATAGACTGAAGATGCAAAAGATGTAACTCTTACATCAAAATAAAACTCAAAATATAACCCCTCTGGTCATATATTAGGGTGAATAATATGTTGTAGCTGTGAACAGTGGTCAGTACCAGTTTAGAGCAGAGAACATACAGTGTCAGTAAGGTGTAAGCTTTATGAGCAGCCCGTTTTATTGTTCAAATGAGGTAATGATGAATGCTGACGCTCTGTCTCACACCAGTTAATGACCAGCCAGCACTGGGGACAGGCACAATGTAAGGAGGTACTTGAGATGAGTGATAGATTGTACAAAACTGTTGTCCAGGTGTCCTTGGGGCGCTCCAACACTAACTTGTTATCGCCGTCCATAAAAAAGAAAAATGACTGCTAATTTGAAGCCATATATTACATTTATTTGAAATTCTACAGCCACCACTCACACTCATACTGTTCCTTTTTACACTGTCTTACACAGGTTTGAATGGCTTGCTTTATTAAATATCTTAATTATACATCATATCTGATTTACAGCATTTTAATAATTGATTATTTATGAAAAATGTTCCCTGCTACAGGTGATAAGCAGATAAGGATGGTTGGTTGTAAAAATGCCTTCATTAAGGTTGCTCCAGTTAACTCTTGTTAATCACATCACATTTCTTCACTAGGTAGACCTATGAGCCTTATCAACTCAAGATGCTATGGTGTCATTCCCACTGATCAAGAGTTTAATATTTGGTTGCTATCATTAACAGGAGTGGAAGTAACAAATTACATCTACTCAAATAACTGGATAACTTGTAGTTCTAGTATTGTTTTCAAGTCTCTAATTGTTGTAATTAAGTATCGTGATACAGGCCTCAGGTTGAGAACCCATATGACAGATGGGTCCTGTAGAAAACGGAAGAAGAATAAGACAGGTGCAAATTCTTCTAGTCAGTGCAGCTTCACTCAGCAGGATTTTCAGAATGTACCTCTGTTTACTGTATTTTGTATCATAACACAAATAAACTAAAATGCATAGGCTAGTTCCAATTGTTCTTGCTCTCAAATAAGTCAAACAATTCCTGTTTCTCCATTTACCTTTAAAATAATCCTGATCAGTGTTGTACTGTATTAGTAAATCTTCATTAAGCCCTTATACTGAGCAAGTGTTTCCACTTAGCTGACAACAATCTTAAAATAAAACATAATATGAAATACACAATTTCTGGGTTCTCACAGCTTCCCTTATTCATCCTAACTCATAGTGCAATTAAGAATACAGCATATTGCTACTAAAGACTGTTAGTTCAGATAAAGTGAATGAGCTGAAGACTTGTAAAGTTAAACTTTTCAAAGTGATTATGTTTAAAATCATAAACGTCAAAGCTTTAATGCCAGCAATACATCAATGCAGAATTAGCTTTTATAGGAAGAACATAAACCTGAAATGAAATGTACAGGTGACAATAATGAACACCATCCTGGGCCGCATGCAACACAAAAGAAAACATATTTTCCCTACTTGTTCACACAACTGTATACATGTACTACCTTCACAAAATCAAACTAACATTGAATGTAAAGGTTTAACAGCATGTTTATGCTTATGTAGTGATGTAACTCCACCAACCTGTAAAAACAGGAGAAAGAAGGAGATTGGCGCAAATGCTTCTGTTCAGTGCAGCTGCACTCAGCGGGACGAGGAAAGAAAGTGTCCGCTTACAAAAAGAGTCTTGGGGAGTAGCAAGGTGCAGCACTGCCTTCTGCTGGCAACGCCAAATGCTCAAAGTGTATCATTATAGTGCAGCTTTGTGGTGTCACAAAAATAATTGGCCAATACAGCATAATGGAATGCTCCTCACACAAAAATATCTTCCCCAAAAGAAAAAACAGATTTACATCAAATGTGAACGTACATTTTGTTTGTGTCACATATGAATTAAACTGTGTAATCTACTCAGTTACTTTTAAAGTAACAGTTGAGTACTGAGTACAATTTGAATTCATATGCAAACCTTTCATGTGAAATTTTGTAGCCAATGAGGAAATCCAATCACAACCGGGCCAATGAAAACCTTAACATACAAACAAAAACCTTAACATACAAAAACAACTCTGCAGCAGTCCCAGGTTTGGAGAAAAATTCAGACTGAAGATTTCAAGAAACAGAAACCCCTTTGATTGAATGCATGCTATTGATAATGTATTTAAAACCAACAGTCAAAAAGTAACTGATACTCTGAGTAGTGTTTACGATGAATACTTTGTACTTTAACTTAAGTTTTATTTTAATTAAAGTAATTTTACCCCCCACGAAGAAATGTCACCTTAATGTGGTGGTGGGGTTTGTGCGTCCCTGTGATCCTGTGAGCTATGTTGTCAGGGGCAATAGCTCCTGGTAGGATCCCTCATGGTCTTGAGAAGGGACCAGACAAAGAGTGATTCAAAGATCTCATGAATCGGCAACATAAGGTAAAGAGTAATTCACCTGGCATGGTGACACCAGGGCCCCCTCCTGGAGCCTGACCTAGACCGTTAGCCCACCGGCGAGTGTCTGGTGGCCTGGCCTGGCCAGTTCCCACGTTTAAGAAGTGGGACCGGAGGCTGTGCTCGAGTTTTGTCTGTTGTCTCCAGGTACTCCAGAGTCATGCAAATGAGATTTATCGGTCAGTCTAAATTGACCATAAATGTGAATGTGAGTGGTATCCTCATATGTCAGCCCCGTGATGAACTGGCAGCTCATCCAGGGTGTACCCCACCACTCGCCCAATGTTGTCTGGGATCGGCTGCAGCCTCCCTGTGACCCTGCAAAGGCTAAGATGTAACAGACAATAGATAGCTAAGTAAAAGACAGTCATGGCTGTAATTACAGGCTGGCCACACTGGATGAGCAAAGCCTGTGTGCAGCAAGGCTTCAGCACTTCATCTAAAGATGTCACCTATTTTTACTGCAACACACACGTGGTTCTTGGCAAAAGCAGAAGTGAAAATGAGGTGTAGACAGTCATGACTGATATACCAGCATTTTACTACAGTTTACAACATGAAGAGAATACCCACAGATGAAGGGCAGTTTTTTGTCCTGTGCACCCTCTTTTTCTTTCTCTCTCTCTCTCTCTCTCTCTCTCTCTCTCTCTCTCTCTCTCTCTCTCTCTCTCTCTCTCTCTCCCCGCCTCCTCCCTCCTGAGGACAAAGGAAAGTCACATCATCATATTTATTGATAATTATCAAAGGCAAACTCCATGTGAACAGAGGCATTAGCACAGCTGCCTATGTGAGCACAAGCACAACTGTGAGCAGCAGCATCTCAGCAACACAGCCGCCATGCACTGAACAAGCCTGCAGTGTCTCTGCAAATGAATCAAGTCCTATTACAGCAGTGCAACTACACACAAACACTTGAAGCAAGGAGCGCTTTGTCGAAACTGTGGTGAAATTAGTATTTCCACTACGTAGAACATGTTTCTCTAGTAATGTAAAATTGATTTTCTAAATGTTTCTTCACTGCCCCCATTAAAAAAAAAATGTTGGACTGCTGTTGTTATGATCATGTAGTATGACACCAATGTAACACAATGTGTCATCTAATATTTTATTCAGCCTTTTTGTATTGGACTTTTTATGAGTCTGGAAATGTTTTGGTAAACAGATGGTACTTAACAAGCAACATATTTGACATTTCTGTGAAATTACCTCAGAATTAGCACAGTTGTGACCAAAAAATGTATTGAAATCATTTAATACTATTACCAAGTTGTTGATAATTTCTGCAATAGTGCAGTAAATCTTCCAACTGGATTCTGCTCAATGTCTGCTGAACATGTTATTTTAACTTCCAGATAGTTTCTGCCCATCTTCTGAAGGTCAGGCAACTGAAGTATGTTTATTTTTATTTTGTTTTATTCTTTTCGTTTACATTTTACAATTAATCCAACAGTCAGGCTCCCTCTTTCTCACATACCCAGTTAATATATGCAGGTACTTAAATGATGGTAAATATTAACTTCTTTGAAACTTCAATTTAATGACCTGCAGAAGTTGGGCAGAAACTAATTGGAAATCAATCAGTAACAACTCAATATAGCAGCCTGCTGAGAGGAAGTACGACAGAAACTAGTTGGAAATTAAAGTTGCATGATCCCCAGATGTTAAGCAGAAACCAGTTGTAATTTTCCATATCATGTATTAAATAATGTACCAGCTATCAGGCATCTTGATCTGAACTGCTGATGCTGATGTTGATCTAAGAGGTGACAAGGTTCAAACCATTTGTGCTACCCTGATCCTCTAATTTGTGGCTAGAGGAAAGATTAGGAAATAGAGAAAAATCTCATTAGTGGCTAGATTTGCCACTAATTCCTGTTTTTCTCATAAAATCCTCTTTTGCCAGTCCAGTGTTAGAGACTCATGTTGTTCCCACTAGAAGCCTGGGTGGGGGACCTGAAATTCCCCATCAGGAGACAAATTTCATCAGAGCATGTGAGTGTGCCTTTCTGTGTGAGTGTTCATAAACTCCCCGTGTGGGTTCTCATTGGTACGCAGACAAAATATTAATCTTAGTTCCTTATCTCAACACACATACCACAACTCCAGCTAATCTAGTTAAAAAGGTAACTCCTGACATAATCAAGTTGCATTGAAGCAATAGAGAAAGTCTTGGATAATCCCACCTGAAACAGGTTTGGGTGGATTACTGCAAAATGGATTGCAATGTGACCTGAATTATGTAAAAAGTGTAATCATAATTTATTATTAAGCAGTTTGGTATTAGGGAGATCATGGAGCCCTGCTCACTTGGAAAATCTTAGAAGCAGAAGCCAACAGTCACAAAACAGCCTGTGGAGAGGTTGTTTTTTGTAAAGAGTTGTTGATGTCAGAAATTAGTTTAGAGAGTTTGAAATTGTGAGATAATATATATGTGTTGAGCTAAGGAAACTAAGATGACTATTTTTTGCAGACACACAGAACAGGATGACATTGCAACTAACAAACAATTTGCTGTAGCTTCAAATTTTCAGAACCCAATTAAAAAGAGGCTCAGTATATCGATATATATGCAATTAATATAAAAACATAAAAAACACTTTCACATGTAAAGTTTCAAGGAAAATGAAAAAAATTCTTCTTGGGAAAATCTAGTAGAAGAAAAGAAAATGAGATTTTCAGCTTCAAAGTTCTCAGCGAGGACTGAATAACTTCTAGATGCCATAGAACTACATTAATACTAGACAGAACCAACATTCAGTTGAAGAAATGTGAAAATTAATGGAGATATGAATTTTCAAAATTGACAGATTGTTCATTCTGCTAAAAAATGACTTCCAGTTATTAATTTGTAACCACTCAGCAGCACATATTTAAATAAATACATGTTGTCAGGTTTCCTTGGAGTCTCTTGGATGTTCAGCACATATTTTAAACACTATCTAATCAAAAATAAGTTATCATTATTTTATTATCATGATAAAATTGCATCCATATTTGCTCCTATGATGCCTTTCAGCTTAGTTTTTAGTCCTTCTCAAATTAAATTGAATCCAACTTTTCCAATTTTACTCTTTGCAAATTTAGTATTGGGCTATCAATAGACAGTTTCAAATTAATACCACAAATTATTTTCCCTCGTCAAGACCTTGTGCACAGTGCCCCGAGCAATTTGGTGCCCTAGACAAGGTCTTAGCCAGCGCCCTCTGGCATCGCAGCCAATTTCACATTCAATTTTCATACACTCACACAGAAACTGCATGTGTGTATTCAAGATTTTATTTCTTTTATGTTCAAAATATCACACCCAAAAAAACTGAACTGAACAAGAAACAAGTGATAAAAATACAATATAAATAAGCCATCAGGCAAACATATTATCTTTCAGCCTCAGCAAATGCCATCTCTCATCTCATTCAGCAGCAGAAGCAGTGCGAGCTATCACTTCAGTTTGAGTGCATCAGCCAGCTTCTTTTGATTTTTCAGCACTGACTAAGACTCTGTTACAAAAGTCATGTCGACACTCTCCCATCTTGAACTGGTCCTCTGTGAACGAACTCTCATCTTACTTTGTCAGTTAGAAGAGATGTCCAGTCAGCAGGTCTGTTGGTGCCTTTAGTCCTGGTGCTGTGTCACTCTGCTGTGCTGAGGTAGAGGGACAGCAGCACCTGGTGCTGTGTCACTGGGCTGCTGCTGGAATATGTTAAAACTGCATCTGAAGAGAGAAGAGAAGTATATGTGACCACTGGATGTTACATTTTAATAATAAAAAAAAATAAAAAAAATTGCAGTACAGTTCAGTCTAACCAGAGTGCAAAAAGCAGTAAAGTGCAGTGTATAGATAGATAGATAGATAGATAGATAGATAGATAGATAGATAGATAGATAGATAGATAGATAGATAGATAGATAGATAGATAGACTGTGCCTCCATCTTCTTCATGTTTTTCTTCCTCTTCTTTTCTTCTTTTCTTTCACTGGACGCCGGTTGGTTTCCACTTTGTGATTCTGCTACAGTGGGGTGCCCAATACCTCGATCGCAATTGACCGGTAGATCGCAAAGATAGTGCTGGTAGATTGCGTGACATTCCTTTTTTTTTTTTTTTAAAGAAAAATGAATGAATGACTCTCTGAAAGGCCAAGTCGAATGTCTGCCATCTGACTGATGCACAGGACAGCCAGTCTGAGATCTCTTCTTGATATCAACAAAAGACGGGATATCAAAAAATGAGTGGGGCAGCTGGACCAAGTAAAAAACCCAAAACATACCACTTCCTTGCAGAATGGGAGGAGGACTTTTTTTTCACTATGTCTTTTTCAAAGTGCATTTGTCTCATTTGTCAAACTACCATTGCTACTCTGAAGCAACTGTTCATAAAAAAGTACTACACTGACTTCCCTCTGAAAAGCGAGTTGAGAAAGAGAAAGGCGAGGGAGCTAAAATCACAGTCAATCGGACAACAGTTGTTTTTCACACAACGGAATTCACAAGCAAAGGCCGCCACCGAAACACTGTTACAGGTGAGTCACTCTATCATTTAGCATAAGAAGTCCTTCCAAGATGGAGAGATGATAAAAGAGGCCTTCCTTAAGGCAGCTGACTCATTGTTTCAGGAGCTTAAAAACAAACCAGAAATAATATCATCAATCAAAGCTCTTCAGCTATCAAGAAGTACAGTTACACAGCGCTGTGAAGTAATGAGCGCAATGAGCCAGGATCCCAGAAAAAATGCCTCTCCATTATTTAATAGTCTTTGCTATTAAGTTTTGTTGGCTCTACTTGTGCCTTTATTGACCACAATGCAACTCAGCCCATGACAACTCATTCAGTAACAGAGGTGTGCTATGCTACCAGCAGATTATAGCCTGGAGTTGTCATTTTCAAACTTGTAGCTTTCAGCCTCATTCAGTGATTCAACTAACCAAACTTGGGGACATTTCTCAAGAAGGCAGCTAAGTCTCAGAGAGGGTTGGTTACTAATCACAGCTTAGGCGATTTGTTCCCTAGCACCTACTTGGCCAAGACACTGAGATCCAAATTGTTTGAGCTGCCCGTTGGCATGTGAGTGTGTGTGTGTGTGTGTGTGTGTGTGTGTGTGTGTGTGTGTGTGTAAATGGATGAATGAGAGGCATATTGCAAAGTACCTTTGACAAAAGCACTATTTACATGCAGCAATGCAATTAGTATTTATGGGCAGACTTCAGTTCCCCATAGAGACACTGTGAGTTTTTAAGTGCTTTTTTTCACATAGGCAGTAGTACACCCCAACACCTGGAGAGACACGCGCTAATGAGGACCCGTGCCGTCACCCTCTAAAGGGAATTTCAGTGATTTAGCAATGCACTTCAATAAAGTAAGGATACCTACAGAAGAGGATTAGTTGCACTGAGAGAAATGTTTTAGCCAAAAATCTGTCATTTTATTATTGATGCAGACTCTTCGTGTGTGTGTTTGGGGGGGGGGGGGTACACTCTTACTGTTTGTTACAGATTTGATCTAATTTAATATATGTAGTTACAATATTAAACTTGAGCACATCATTTTCATTAAAAGCCTTACAACAGTATTTTTAATTAGACAGAATTTATTGAAAGGTTAAGGTATTTACAGTTGCAGGTTTTTCATTTTATTTTACATTGCACATGTACATTCACAGTATTTCTTTGTAATGTTACAGATGCATTTTGTATTCATATGCATTTCCTGTAATGTAACTCGTCAGCATGTTTTATTGGCCTCTGCTTCCTGAATGCCCATTTGAAACGCAGGTTTGTATAAATCTCAAGCCCAAGATGACGACGAAAAATGACTTAATGGCATCATAGAACTGTTTTCAGAGATACTACTCGTGTGGAAAATCAGTGGAGTGCCCCTAAATTTATCAGGATGTTACTTCTGTCAGAGCCATTGTAAATCACATTCATACTCAGTTGCTCAGGATCGAGGCAAGTTGTTTGAGACCAGCTATGATACCATACATGTTATATTTAGCAAGACCGAACTTCACTCATTCGTCAGATTTAGGGTTGAGTTTTCACTGAACCCAAATGCAGACATCGGAGACAGAACATTAGGAAGCAAAAGGTTTATTGGTAGTGATGTGTTCAGGTGGAGGTTCGGCAGAGAAGCGCTGGAGGTTTCTGCAAGACAAGCCAACAAAACAAGCATTTGTAGTGGAGCAAAAACACAGGAACATAGAATGAATCTCGAGATTACTGTAAGTAGTTGGCACAGCGTAGTCACTGTTAGGGACGGAATTCATACACACAGTGACCCATTCAGACCAATGTGATGTGAGTATTTATTACTGATCAGTGTATAAAGCAAATAACAGCTTCCACTCAGACCCGTATTTATTTTGAACGATGAAATAGTATAGCATAGCAGCATGCTAATACATAATGACATACCTGATATGGAACCATTCCTGGTACCATATTAGTGGCAACATGAGGAAAAAAATAAACAAAGCATGTATTTGTTTTCTGTCAGTTCCATAAACCAACAAGTTGTAGGGTGCCACTGACCAGATTTGAACTTGGAGTCATAGAGTCCAGGAGCCCGACAGCGGACACCTTAGCCCTCTGGAGGCTGGGGCAGGAACAGGAGCAGGTCGTACCACAGGTGACCACCTTCGCCTGTGACAGATGAGGTATATGATCTGCTACCCTCTACTGTTCCCTCTGTGTGCTTTCTCACTATATCTGTCAGGTCATACGTTACAAACCGGGCAAAAACACACAAAACAAAACAAACAAAAAAAATAAAAATACAGAAAGGGGAATACACCTCTTGATTATGTTTACCTCTGTTTAAAAAACCCATTATGCTTACAAATTTGGGTATTAAAGTGAGAATACTCACACTGCTAATGCTAACATGCTGACTTTTAGCACATTTATTTAGAATTTAGAATTTAGAATTCTTGTATTTGTTAATGAGTACTAACATACAACTCTTATTATAACTCTTTGAGCGTTCACCTGACCTGCATGAGACTCAACAATCAGCTAGTACTAGCAGTAGTGGTTGCATTTTGCAACTTGTTAAGTAAGAATCCTGAAACCACAATTCCCAAGAGAGAATTCCAGGCATTCTGAATATAGGCTGTGTGTGTTTTGAGACTGCTTCAGCCACAATGAAAGGAAGAATTCCACACGGGCCCTTAGCCTTATTAGCAGGTCAGAAATATTAAGCAGTTTCCTTGTTGTTTCCCCCCATTGTACAGCAGGTCATTCTAATCCCTGCAGGTTTAAGTTACTCTCCAGATCAATAGAGGGTGGCTTTAGGTCACTGAGCAAAAAGTCTTAAAGGACCAGGCTGACGTTTAAAAACATGTTTGAGGGAATGAACTTATACATTATTTATGGTAGTAATAACCATAAAAGCTCAACATCCAGACAGCAATGAACATATTAAATGATCCTTAGACCAAGTACTCCAAGGTGTACAGCAAAAAGTCCAGCAGGTAGAGCTTGTACACACTACTGTCAAAATGCGTAGTACAAATAATGAGAATATGAAACTATTACTCTGAAAGTGACATTCGCTAACCTCCCAAAAATAATGTCATGCAAAACAAGGAGTAAATACACACCAACAAATAAATAACTGTTAGGCAGAGTTCAGCTAATTGCTCTAAACACAGTCCTTGACTGCTGGTCTGTAAAGCAATATATGAGCAACCTGATTAGATATTTTTATGGAACAGAGCTTGGCTGTCCTCATCTTGATGTTTGAGTTTTGTCAAATCTAATGTTACTATAGCCAACTGCTGCTAGCTGACCAGCAATGAGTTACAACATCAAAGTACACGTTCAAAACAATGTCTGAATGCTAATGAAGCTAGTTTGCCAGCTATCAGTGCTTGCAGTGGCAATGCTGGTTGTTTACTCTCAGTATAAATATATTATGTGTTTACTTACAGGTGAATGAGACATGAAGTAGCTACCTGTAGTTAGATGTTGTGATGAAAAAGATGCAGTCATAGTCTTCTTCCCACTGCTCGTGAGGACTCTGACTCTGTTGGTGGTGTCCTGCAGTTTTCCAACAGTGGAGTTTACTGGCTGGATACTTATAAAATCTAGCCTGGACGTGACAGTTTTTCAATGCAGTAATTCATACATTACTTAATTGTTTGTTAATAGTAACAACATAAACAAGGACACATACGTTTTCAATTATCAATTGAATAAAAAAACTATTACTGAATGAGAGATATTGAAACTATATTACTGATGTGTCAAGTTATTATTTACTGGTGGTGTTTATACTTTTGACATTTTTAAATAGTTAATTCACATAAACAATAATACGGGTTACATTACTTAACATTAGGTAATGGTGTAATAGCTATTAACTCATAGTTGTTAACTTATGTGTCTAACTAACTAATGTGTTTATGTTAATTAACATATTGATACATAAATGATTTGGTAGCTTTGGTAGTCACGATACATAACATCAGTTAATGACCAACAAATGACAAACGTAAGCAATTACATATGTTAATACATCAATAACATTAGTTACTGTCAACAAATGTATCTTGTTAAAATCTATCAAGGGTTGGGTTTTAATTAAGGTGCTTACAATATAGTATATGGCTGATATGAAAGTCATCAGATTCACACCTACTGTCCCAACAGTACTTGGCAAATATTAACCAGTAATGAATGCTCTTTGTGACCCTTATTATAAAGCTGAAAACATTTGTCCCTCAAGTAAGACACAAGAAATGTAATCTTATATAGGGTTATGTTCTGCAGATCCTCCAGAATGTATTAACATCAACTGCTAGCTCTGAAAAACATCAGAAGTTTATTCTTCTTGCAACAGCATACCTAATTTCAAACTCTAGTCCTTTGGCAGCCAGTCATAATCCATCAATAACAATATGCATTACATGTTTTACATCCCATTCAGTGATGTTATTGACAAAAATATAGTCTCAGAGCACTCATCAGTGTGTGTGTGTGTGTGTGTGTGTGTGTGTGTGTGTGTGTGTGTGTGTGTGCGTGCGTGTGTGTGTGTGTGTGTGTGTGTGTGTGTGTGTGTGTGTGTGTGTGTGTGTGTGTGTGTGTGTGTTCTAGGAGAAAAAGAGAAGAGACAAAGACAAAGCTGATGTAGACAGGCCACTCCTTTATCAGGGTCTATTTTCATCCATCACCAGATTTGTGGTCAGATCAAACTGTCTGTTACCATGGCAACACCTGGGTGGAGCCACAAAGGTGAAAAGAGGAGGGTGATGAGGAGAGGGAAAGAATCAAAAGGATATGAAATAAGAAGAGAGGAGGCTAGACAACAGATGACATAACACTTGACAAAACATGAAATGGAACTGAGCAATCTTTTGTTTTGTTGATTTAAAAAAGGATAGTTATTTGAACATGTTATGTGATGTAACTTCCAGTCTACCTGTTGTTCACATTACAGTATACAGTAGTTCAATGTTAGATGGACCAGCCACGTGTGTCCATAAAGATTATTCAGGCTTTTCACCAGGATAAAATGTTGGCAGTTAATGTTGCTGCAAGCCACGGATCATTTTGACATTTTTGAAGAACATGTCATATCATGTTCATATTACATGTTTATTACTCAACTTTCATATTAGGAGATGCAGGTAATGATGCTGGAGTAACAGGAGAAGAGTCTCACTATGTTAATACATTTGTATGTATCATGGATACTTTTAATGAGATCTCTGGACAATTTACAGCCATATTTGTGGTGACCAATGCAGGTATTTTAAGTGAAAACATGATCCAACCAGCTGTTTTTAGTGCCTAAACCTGATCAGAACATAACCATAATGTTGTCACAGCATGAAATTGAAAAAAATGAATTAAAAAAGCCAACGTGGCAACACAAAAATTTTTAATTTTAAACATTCCAAACTTCCATTGCCACCATTTATTCGAGTGACTGTGATGGGGTGACAAGTGCCATTGTTGGCTAACTGTCCAAAGAGCAACTGTTGTTTCAGCAAGTTCCCCAAAGAACTAGAGAAAGAAAAGAAAGAAAGAACGATGAACTGTGACTCATCCGGATCTTTAACATCTTTCTTTTGCTGTCCAAGCACACGCATTTCCAGGAGGAGGTGGTGACAGAGGTGACAGAGGCCCACAGTCACTGGAGGGAGAAGCTGCAGCTGGAAGAGGAGCTGCAAGAAGAGGAAGAAAATTAACCCTTGATCGTGTTTCTAAATTCAAGCACCAACTGGGCCAGGAGCAGCAACTGGTCCTGTGGCCAATTGGGCTTTCTTGTCCTTTTCTTTGTTGTTTCCATCGTTTCCATTGTTGAACTTGAACGGGCTATCATGTGTCGCAACATAGTCCTATTGGATAATTGGCCGACGTGGACGTGTTAACATTTTTGATCGCAATCTTCTAATTTTATTTGGCCAAAGCATTTTTTGCTTTTTTCAAGATTCAAGATTCAAGAAAACTTTATTTATCCCGAGGGAAATTGTCGTGCAACAGTAGTAAAACAAAGTGAGAAAGGAAAACAAAAGTAATAAATAATGGTAAAGTAATAAATAAACAAGTTACTAAGTACACAGAATGCAATCCAACAGTGAGCAGCATAATACTGAAATAAAAAGTACACAATAAGATTGAATAAAGTGACAAGTGGTATAAAGTGAAAAAAAAAAAGTAAATTTAGCAGCAGCATGAAATAGCAGCAATTTACTAAGTCCAGTGCAGGAGATTTACAAGGTCCAGTGCACACTCAATAAGTGATGGAAGTGATAGGGAATGATATTGATTTGATTTGGCTCAGGTGACAGTGTCTCCACTGTCCCTCCCGCGACCAGAGGTGGATGCATTAAACAGTCTGATGGCCTGAGGGAGAAAAGACTTCCTCAGGCGCTCCGTGTTACATCAGGGTGGGATGAGTCTGCTGCTGAAGGTGCTGCTGTGTGAGTTTAGCACCTGATTGAGAGGGTGAATGTTGTTGTCCAGGATACTATGCAGTTTGCACAGCATCCTCCTTTCAGACACCACCACCAAAGAGTCCAGTTGGACCCCCAGGACGGAGCCAGCCTTCCTGATGATCCTACTGATCTTGTTGGCGTCTGCTGCCCTCAGCCTGCTGCCCCAGCACACAACCCCAAAAAAGATGGCACTGGCTACCACCGACTGGTACCACCACCAGTGTTTTCTGGAGTGGGTTGGTTTATTGTATGGGGGTGCACAGTGTATGGTGAAGATGGGGGCAGGGCTGGGTCGGCCGATTCCCATGCAGAGAGAGATACGGCAGGGCTGTCCCATCTCAGGTCAGCTCTACAGCCTAGGCATTGAGCCCTTGCTGTGCAAGTTGAGAGAGTGGGTTAGTGGTCTCTCAATGCCGGGGTCCCTCAGTCTTGGACATCCTCCCCATGTGGTTTCTGCTTATGCAGATGACATAAACATGATTCAACTCACTGAAATGGAATACAGACAAACAATGAACTGAGGAAGACATCAGAGTCACGTATGGAACCACCTAGACCACCAATACCAATTAAACTTGATACATTTTATACTAGGATATCACAGTCACAAATACATAGACCTTTGTTCTCAGTGTTTGTTAGTGACTGAGGCCCCAAAACAACTGTTCCAACCACAAAGCACTAACCAGCCTGATTCCCAACTTAAGACTCTTAGCATAGTTTGAGGATCAGGATTCTAAGAAATGCTAATTCTAATTCTAACATTTTAACAATTCATGCCAGGGGTCTCTGTATTTGCTATTAATTAATGTAATACATAATACAGCAAAATACAAACAGCCCTTCAGCTTGTGATCCAGAAACTCAGTCTCAGGGCACTGCAAGGCTCTTTTCCTAAAATGCATCTCAAGCAGAGAGGAGTGAGAAGGGAGGAGGTTCCCCAGACATGGATGTCATACAGGAGCCACGCCGGACAGCTGGAATATACCAACCATGATGGAGGGAAGGACTCGTTCTTAGTTGTAGTAGTTGAGGTGATCAAATGCACAGTCAAACTTTCTGCCCTTCAGTGTTTGCTGTTTATTCAATAATAATCACTAAGGTCACAATCTGCCACGCATGAATTTAATTTAAAGTACACATTGGTTGTTATGAGTGTTGTTATGTTTATCTGACAGAGATGATAAAACACAGGAGTATTTGGTAGATATTTTTCCTCCAGTACATTCCAAAGGGAAATATTGTGCATCATACTCAAGTACAAATAAAAAGTACAGAGACGCAGCTGCTCCCAGCTGCTTTAATTGACTTTGAGTTGTATGGAGCCATTTTATGTGTTTTTCTGTTGGTTTGTTAGTATAATTAGGGCCTACTTTTTATGTGCAGGATAGATAGATAGATAGATAGATAGATAGATAGATAGATAGATAGATAGATAGATAGATAGATAGATAGATAGATAGATAGATAGATAGATAGATGTGCCAATTGAATTCCTCTGCGACTATTATCAGTGTGATCATCTGTGTAGAGAGAGGGGGAGAGAGACAGAGAGAGTGTGAAAGAGAGAGAGAGTCAGTCAGACCTGCAGTAGTTAGGGCACCTGCAGTGCTCTGAGTGTAGTTGTAAAATACGCACAAGGAACAAAAGAAAAAAGAAAGAAAAAAGAAAGACTAAGACCTGTCCGAGGCACCCACACCTCCTCCCGGATCCTTCAGGTAAACGGGAGATGGTCCTGATGAGAGTGATGCTGTCGGTGGCCCTCTGCCTGCTGCTGGCGTCTGTCGCCTCTGGCTGCGGACCGGGCAGAGGATACGGGAAGCGGAGGCATCCCAAGAAGCTCACACCGCTGGCTCTGAAACAGTTCATCCCCAACGTGGCAGAGAAAACGCTGGGAGCCAGCGGAAAGTACGAAGGCAAGATCACCCGCAACTCGGAAAGATTCAAGGACCTGACTCCCAACTACAACCCCGATATTATTTTTAAGGATGAGGAGAACACCAACGCGGACCGGCTCATGACACAAGTAGGAAATGATTTAAGCCTGTTCCTCTCTCTTTTTTCCCTTCCTTTTTCATTTGGTCTTACTTACATACCGAGCAGATGACTGACTGATGCGCTCTTCACATGTGACTCCTTGTTGCGGTGAACCGTGGTGACAGTAACCGGCCCAGTGTGCTTCTCATTATCGTATGCTTTCATTGAATGAGTTGAATTGAGTTGACATTGTTGCTATTATTATTTTATATAGGGTTGATATGAAAGACCGGTATCTAGCGTTTTACTTAATGGCTCCTGCGACCCGCAAAAGTCCAAAACATTACGCAAGCAGTGATGGAATGAAACTAAGTACATGTACTCTGCTTCTGTAGTTTGAGGCTGTAATTTAGCCTTGTTGTTACTGCTTTTCTGTTTGCTGTGGACATGTTCTGCTACTTCATTATACAGATATACTAGTTAGTTTACTGCTACATCAGTGTACCATATATTTAAATTAATTTATTGGTAACCGCCATTAATAAATGGTTAATACATTTATAGTTAATTAACTTTAGTGAATATTTACTTGACTGTTACAGACAACCAAATGTTTTAAAACGCATTTCTTAAGCAGTTGTTTATTGTGAAGTTACAACTGATGTTTATCAATCTTTATATTGCTTAAAGAGGCACTATAGTTTTGGAAAAGACACTCAGATTCAGATTTTAAATGTTTATAATGTTAATGAGGTAATAATACAAACTCAGAGTTATTTATTTGTTCCATAAGTGGATAAACAAGCTGTTCTCAGAGGACAATATCATCCCAGAACACTTTTTAGAGATAGACGGGTGTGTTGTTCTTTAAGGTCAGTTTGTTTATTCAGTCATGAAAACAAACATAGCTTGTTGATTTAGCTTGTTTAGGCAGAAAAAAAATGGTTCATTGTTGATCAACAGTGAAATTATTATAAAATGTTATCAGTTTGTTTTATCAGCAATGGGATTTAAAAACTGATAATATGATAAATAGAAAAATACTGATCTGACCTAATAATCAGCTATGTGGATAATAAGTCAACCCATAGTAAACAGCAGATACATGTAAATATGTGAAATATAAATAAATACAAGCTTTTCTTATACTTGTACATTTTATACCTAAGTACATTTAATATCAAATACTTTAAGACTTCTACTGAAGTGCTATACTGGTGACTTTCAGTTTTACTAAAGTTATATTTTGACATGATATCTTTACGTTTACTCATACATGACTATTGGATACAACGCTGATGTCAGGCACTTGATACACTGAATTGCCTGTAGATCAGTCAGTCCAGCCCTGTTATAGAACGGTGACTGGTTTTACCCTGAGTGTCACTCAAGAGGCCTGGGGCACCAGCCGTCCGCAACCCCTCCGAATGTGTGGTTAAAGGCTGCAGATGATGGTTGAATGGGTTCCCCTTACAAATAATAGTGTAACCTGGTTTATTGCGTCTTAAGGGGACATTTTTCACACAAAGGTCAGTTGTTTCATCAGTACCCAGCTTTATCATCAGAGAAAGTAACCCTGATAGCAGGACGTCATTCTGTTGCAAACTAGGAAGTGACATAATTCCAAGAGTAAGATGTAGCTTAACCTGTACTCAGACCAGGCATGTGCTCTACTACAAGTCCATACATTGTTCAAGCTCTCATACAGCGTAATCATACTGCAGGAGCCAAAGGCTTCAATATGATTGATCCTGCAATATGATGTGTGCCAACAGTCACAATAACGATCAACCCAAAATAAGCACTCATCAAAACCTACATAAGCAAGACAATCCAAGTTGGGGAGGGTTGCATGTGACCAAGAGTCAAGCTTCATTTGTTTTTTTAAGATATGTTAAGTAAGTAATGTCATTTATTTAAGTTCTGTAACATGAAGTGACATGACTGTATGTAGTTGTCTTAACCCAAAGTATTACTTTTTCAAAAGCCTATCGAGAGATTTTGTGTCTGAACGCAACCAAACCACCACTTCACAACATTAATAGCTGCCCAAAAGTTGTAATACTAAAATTTATTTTGAAAGTCTAGCCAGACATTATATATGTATTATTGAGAACTTGAGAACCTGTAGCACTTTAGGTGCACCACTCATGGGTAGAAGCTTAAGGCCACTAACCAAGTTGCTGTATTTGAAGAGCTTGGAGTGAAAACGTGTTGCCAAATGCTCACATTAAACTGTGAAGAAATAATATCATTTCTATTGGTAAAAATAAGATTATACTCAAGTTATTTTAAGTTTATTGCTGAGATTTGAGGAAAAAAATGATGAAATTAGATGAAGATATGACCAAATATAGAATAAACTGCGATGATCATTAAAAAAGTTTGGCAGAAACTAAGATCTGCTGTAGACTAAGTGTGCACTGAAGTGACACCCTCACAGTATAATCCCAGTTACAATTAAAAAAATATCTGATATAAATGTTGATGATTTGAATATGACATGTCTTTCGTTTTTCAGCGGTGTAAGGACAAACTGAATTCTTTGGCTATTTCAGTCATGAATCAGTGGCCTGGGGTTAAACTTCGGGTCACAGAGGGCTGGGATGAGGACGGCCATCATTCTGAGGAGTCTCTGCATTATGAGGGCCGAGCGGTTGACATCACCACCTCAGACCGGGACAAGAGCAAGTATGGCATGCTGTCCAGGCTGGCTGTGGAGGCGGGCTTTGACTGGGTATACTATGAGTCCAAAGCCCACATCCACTGTTCTGTGAAAGCAGGTGGGTAGACTTTTTCTGTCATTACATGACACTAATAGAAATAATATGGTTTAGGGTTACACACCAGCAAGGTGGATTACATGATTGCTAACATTTTGTAGCAGCTAGTCTTATTAGATGAAACCTGTTAGGCTTAATCCCAATTTTGACTCCTTCTCTTCATTTTCAAGTGCCCACGTGCCCCTTAGAACAGTTTTGCAAGGGGTTGTGGCTGAAATTTCCCTATGGAATAGTACAACCCTTCTTGAACCTTGTATGTCAACAGTTGTTGTCAATGCAGTTTATAAGTATGGACCTGACTGGACATTATTAAAATCATCATTAAATATACAATTTTCAGCTGTGTTACTGGCTGAGCTGGCAGAATTGTTGCAGGCAAGATCTGACCCACACCCCATACATTTATCCGGCCGAAAGACCATGTGGAATGATGGCCCATCAGCGGTCTGCCCTCTTGCCAGGTCTGAGCCATAGATGGGCCATTCCATAGCCAAATGCTTGTCAAGAGCATGACACCAAGTAAGACCCCCCCCCCCCCCCCCCAAGAGATCAAGTTTTCAGACTGCTAGTTTATGAAGTTTTAGCAACCTCAGAAAAGACCACACGATAACAATACACTGCAGTCTATGCCTCCAACCAAGAAACCGCCATCAAAAAGCCACTCATGGCCACAAATAATGCTCAGAACAGCACCAAACTTCAGCAACAGTACAAATAGGGTCCTGACACATAGTTCAAGGTATCAAACATCTGCTAGCTACACACAACACAACACATCTCACCACTCTCCTGCAGCAGCTTGCTCATTGTGGGGAAGCCCTGATGAGTCGATTACCGAGTGCAGTTGGAAATGCTCAATTCCGTTCTTTTCCCTGTCAGCTCTCGATAATAAGTATTATAAACTGGTAGGCAAGACACATGAATTTTGATTGCATTTCCATGGAGTAATAATCATACATTTTCATCAGAGTGGTGAGCTGCGTTCTCTTTTCAGTAGAAATCCAGCAAAGCTAGCAGATGTTTGATGCCTCGAACTATGTGCTGGTCTTTTCTGAGGTTGCTAAAACTACATAAGCTAGCAGTTGGAAAACTTTATCTCTCGAGGGGGGGTCTCGGTGTCACGGTGTGTTAGATCATGGAGTAATCTTAACCTTTAAGATGCAACTTAAGTGATTGTTTGATCCTTAAACAACTAACACCAGAGGAAGCTACATCCATCATATTTTTTTTACATTTTTTTAAAATCCAACATAATGACATTCTCAGCCATCTCAGGCAGTGATTAGCCAGCTTACAGAGCTTTTGTTCTTCACACAAGTCATTCAAACAGTGTTTGTCTTCCAGGAAATATATCCAGTAAAAGGCACCATTATTCACGTTTAAAAGATCTATGTCAATTTTCTGTTTACCCAGACTTTGAATGGGGCTCTGTGGGAGGCTTTAAACACATTTGACATATTAGGTTGAGTTGTATTGAATACTTTACTGAAAACCCACATATGTCAACCAGTTGGTGGTACTAAAGGAAAAGTTGGGCAATCAACAAATCAGAAGGGTTTATGGATAGAGGTGTTTTCTTATGAAACCTCTTTCTGCAACATTTCATATTATCAGATCGTTATATTACATGGTTAAGTCCAGGTGACTGTGTTGCATTGAATGAAAAGATCATTATCCCTCAGTCTTATTCACCAGACTATATGATTTCAGGTTGTGGGGGAAGATCTGATTCACACAGATAACTTTCCTCATACTCCCTCTGGAACTTTTTACCATTTGAAATGTTGAATTTCTTTATCGGCACTGTAACAAGTACAAAATTAAGTGCAGTCATTTCAGTGCAAATAGAGCTTGATAAATAGTAAAAAAAAACCCATAGAAACAACACATAAAAAACAATATAAAAACACGTAAGAACAGGCACAAATCACAGGTTTTATTATAAATAGCAGGGTAACTCTAATAAGTGCCATTGTTATAAATCTTACAGAAAACTCTGTGGCAGCTAAGTCTGGAGGTTGTTTCCCTGGTTTGTCCACGGTGATCCTGTCAGATGGAAGGACTAAACTACTGAAGGAGCTCTGTGTGGGGGACAAGGTGCTGGCTACTGACCAACAAGGAAATATTGTTCCCAGTGATTTTCTTATGTTCTTGGACCAGGACCAACACATCACCCGAGAGTTTGTTGTCCTAGAAACTGACGAGCCACGCCGCAGACTGACACTGACTCCAGCTCACCTTGTCTTTGTTATAAACAACAATACCCAGAACAGCAACATTCAGGCCGTGTTCGCCAGTGATGTAAAACCAGGACAGTGGCTATATGCTGTTGGGAATGACTGGCCCCACCATCTTATCTCTGCAAAAGTGATAAGCATTTCTGTGGAGCATAATGAAGGATCGTATGCACCTATAACATCTCATGGAACCATCATAGTTGATGGGGTTTTGGCATCCTGCTATGCTGTGGTTGATAATCATCATCTTGCACACTGGGTTTTCGCTCCAGTACGACTGTGGCACTCCTTCTTGTCACTGGTTGGGCTGTTGAAAGAGCTCGACAGTGTGCATCAAGCAGAGGGTGTCCACTGGTATCCAGAGCTCCTGTATCATGTTGGAGGTTGGCTTTTGGACAGCAACTCTTTTCACCCACAAAGCTGAGATATACTGAATGTTTTAAAAGACTATACATTCACACTGCAGTACAAGATCATATTCTGAAAAAAAGAATAATTTGTGTGTCCCATAGAACCATACACTCCAACAAAGATGTGTTGCTTTTAACATGTCTGCTTTGAGACAGCACACAAGCATTACTTGTTAATCCAAATTCAATTCTGTTTTATTCTAAATTTGTCACCACTAGGGTCAGAGCTTCAGAGGGCTTAGTTCTTAATGACTGTCAGCCATCTGCAATGGATCATACCTAAACCTAGTCAAAACTTGGATCTTTTTTTGTAGTTTCTTCTGAACAGTTACACTGTACCATGTAAAACAACTGTTTAGATCTGAGAAGACAGCACCACTGTGACAACAAATCAGATGGAGCAAAAAACAAATTATTTGTTTGCTCTTTCAAGTAAAGAGCAAACAAATAATTTGGGTTTGTTTACAACCTGTCCGACACTGACTAACTGATTGTGTTTCTTGATTTCTCCTACTTCCTTGAGTGATGTCACCATGTTCCCAGATTTCAGCAGTCAAATTCAGAAAGTATGGTGTTATCATTATGGAGAAGAAAGATGGCTGAAACTACAAAAATGTACAACCATGTTGAAACTGAAATGAGCATTTCAAGAAATTTCACATTTTGTGTGGGAAATTTTAGTTGTTTTTTGTTGTTGTTCCTCTCTGTTTGCATCCAGCACAATGGCCATCTCAATTGCATGTGCAGAACGGAAGGTTGCGCCCTAGCTTAGAGTGATAGTTCAGGTCTTGATGTGGGTTTGTAGGAGGTTTTTCATCCCTAGTCAGTGTGTTACCTGCAGTAGATGACTGACATCTCCCCTCCAGTTCGGAGAAGCGACATGTTGCACCGATCAGGAAAACTAGCTCCATTAATCCACAAATTAATCCATGCCTTCCCACAGCTCTAATCTTGTTTATAGAATGCTATTTTTTTTATAAGTGTATAAGGTGACACTGTGGTTCTGAGGGCAGTTACATACCTATCGTAATTATAAGTGTATCACCTCTCTGCACTTAGCCAATAGCTGTTGCCTGCAAATGCATGCAGCATTTCAATGGTCCCATCTAGTGGTGCCATCTAGGTTTGTGCATTGTTTTAACATGAACTGTGATATTTCTCCACCGAAACCAATAAGTATATAAAACATGAATGTAGCCACCACTACTTCTATCTACAGTATACCGGAGTCCAAACTGATGGAATTTGTTTGACACGTGATCATGGTTACTGGGACTTCCTTGTTTAAATGAGGCCATGTGCACTGTCAGTGTCATAGCTAGTGTGTTAATGTATGATGACTCTGAATTGTCAAAGACACTGGAACCCTTTTTTACACTTGGAAAACCCTCTCAAAATGAAATTGCATTTGATATAAATACAGATATATAAAGACATACAAGAGGTTGTTCTACATTATATTTATTTATTTGTTTTTGTTTTGTTGACAGAAAGGATGTTAATGGTCCATGTGTTATATTAATATGTTCAATTTGTTTGTGTTTTTGAGTCTGCTGAATGATTCATGTATTAAGTTCTGATGAATGAATACAGAGTTAATGTGACTGTTATAACTGAATGTTAAAGGGATAGTCCAGCATAACTTTAATCCATGATCTATCACACTGTTACACCGAGTAAGGAGCTTAAGTGCTGTTCCGCAGCTCAAGGATGAAAATGCATGTTTATTACTCCATGGAAATGCAATCAAAGTTTATATGTGCCTATCAGTTTATAACAGTTATTACTGAGAGTGGACAGGGAAAAGAATGGAATTGAGCATTGAGTGGTTGGAAAAACTTGATTTCTCGAGGGGGGGGTCTTACTCGGTGTCACGGTGTGTTAGACCTTGGATTAAACTTAAGCCGGAGTATCCCTTTAAGGTCAATTCTATTTTCATGGATGAATATAAAGTATGACATTAATAAATTGTATTTTTTTACACTGGATGTTGACCTCAAACATTTAGCAACCATTGCTTGGGGCATAGCTTCTCAGGCGCTCAGGTCAGTATTCCCAGATTGTATTATATTATAGACTCCAGGGCTGTAAAGCATGGTATATCATTAGTATCACTGTAGGATTACACTGACAAATACAATGTTGATCACACTTGAGCTAATTGAATGCTGCAGTTTTCAGTATGTCTATGGAGCAGAGTAGTGCCTTATTGGGAGCAGATTAGTTATGCAAATGTTCCTCAATGTTAAGCACTTGCAGGAAGAATTAATCTCATTGTTTGGAGTTATTCAAAGCTCGCTACACTGAACCTGAAAAGTTCTGTTGCTGCTTTTTCCCTTTCTGTGTCTGTGACTAGGTGTTCATGACAGAAAAAGGTTAACAGTTGCATATAGGTCAGCTGTAAAGAGGGACATGGCGACATCAACGCAGATACATTTAAAGCACCTTTCATTTGTTTATGTGTTGTTTTTCATAACTATCATTGTTAAATGTGTAGTTAATTAAACTTCAGTGAATGGCTATTTCACTGTTTACAAACAATGAAATGATCATAAGTGATATTTACTAATTATCACTAATGCTGTAGCTTATGTTATATTGTCATTAGTTTGTGCAGTATAAAATAGTCTATAAATGATATATTTACTCATAGCTGATATATGACAAATACTATTGGATTCTGATCATGCAAGAAAACTATTGCTACACACATTAACATTTCATATGTTATAAAGAATGTATGAATAATTACATAGCTGTAAACCCTCATGAAATCATAGTCTGTTAACAGTGAAATAACTATTAACTGAAGTTAATTAACTATAACTATTAATTAATGATGGTTATTGTTCTGTGTTACTGTTTTTGTAATTTTTGTTAATTGGCCCCAAGGCCATGTTAAACACCTTGAAAAGGAGATGACATACGAGCAGATGATGTAGAAGTTTGCAGAGAGCTGGATATGTCTTGTACGGTACAGTGAGTTGGGGAGAATAGATCGAAATGGAGAAAGAAAGTTCAGAAACGTTGCTGAAAACCAGCGTTGTTTGAGAGGAGAACACTGCAGGAACGCTTAGAGTGAAAGAGCTCGGACCGACGATCGTAATAAAACAGTAAGTGCAAAACAGAGGAAGACAGTTCACCCCATATTTTTCACGAGGCTTGTTTGTCGTGAAATTGTGGCTAAATCGTCACAAACTGCATACAGTGAGGTCGGCACTTTATTTAGCTGTCTCATCCTTCTTTTTCAAACAGCAGGACCTGAGCGTGCATGGATCCAGTCAGGTATGACTGATTTAAAGCACTTTGCAGAAAAAGTGAAAAGCCATGAACAAGCTAAGATTAGTATGGAAAATGCTTTGTGTCTTGGCATGTTTGGCAGAGTAAATATTGCTACTCAACCTGATGAAGACTTCAGGATAGGGATCACAAAAACAGGGGCATCTTGTTTAAAATAATGAAGTTCTGTGATGCCATGATGAAAATGTATGCATGTGTTTTCAGAGGATACATGGATTTTGTAGCATAACTAGATGCTGGAGTACAAGAACATCTGTAGAGTGCTGCTGTGTTTAAAGGACCATCTGAGACAGGACGGAATGAATCCCTGGACTGCATGCTCTCAGGTTTGAAAGATCACACTTCTGAAGAAATAAGAAATGCTGACTGTGTTTTACGTCACTTACAAATTCAAACATTTGCTGTTTCCAACAATTGAATGTATTTTATGCTGCTGTATTTCTTGTCATTTATGATAGTAGTTAAGAATCTTTAGGTTTCAGACTGATGGCTTAACAAGGAGGGTTTGCGAATGTGTATGTTTGCATAACTTCTTGAGTTTCAATTAGAGTAATTTTGATGTGGGATCTTAATTTTATTGAATGTGATGCATTAGTAGGGTGCTTTGGTGTGTGATACTTGTGATACTTGAGTATAACATAGACATTTCTCTTGCAATCAAATCGGGCTAAAACACATTGTTACTATAGTTATCTCTTTCATTAAGTATTCACAAATGGTGCAGGTAGTAGTAGTGGTCACTCAGCACTAGCACTCAGTAGTTATTACTAAATTACTACATGAGTACTCAGTTCTCATGGATCAGAACACACTCACCTTTCATATCAACCTTCATTTAGCTTTCTGCTACACATCCATTATGTTTCAAAACTGTATCCAGCAGAGTTTTGACTCTATTGGGCTGCATACTAACTGATAACTAATTATCAATATTCATCAGTTTTCATTAGTTCATATGTTTTTTGCCCCTGCTCCTAAGAGAGTCTGTGCACACCACTGCCCTATTTGTCTCATTAGTGCTTGATGTCCATGTGTCTCAACTGAACTGGGAGAAAAACCGGAGAATTGTGACATCAAGAATATGGCGAGGGTTGGCAAGTGTGGCGACTGCTACAATAGGAGTCTTCAGGAAAACCTTCTGCAAAGATGACATGCGCACACTAACTATCAGTGTGAAAACATCACCAGTCGATGCTATAACTAAATTTTATGTATATTTAAATTTAGGTTTTAGTGAGCAGCCACCTTTAAGGATCAGGACTCTTAGTGACAGGAGTCTGATAAGCTGTCAGTCAGGTGTCAGTGAGACATCAGTTCACATGTCGGATGAAAGTTCTCAAAAACAACAGCAGTCTGAGGTGAGATCATGTCATCCTGTTTCGTAGTGTTTGGTGCTCTCTTGTGTCCGCTAAGGGAATTACATCAGAAATTATAAGGTTACAAACAGGGGTAGTATGTGGGGTCATATACATTTAAAGCTTCAGGAGTACAACATATGGAAGCCAACAGCTAAAGCACTGGTACCTCAAGTGGGAAGAGTGGGAAAGTGTTGCAGCTGTGGCGACCCCGAATGTGAAGCCGCTAAAAAATAAGTTTAAACCAACATACAAACACTGTATATATTAATCTTGTACTCATCTAATTTTACTCAAACATGTTGAATTTGCAAAGTAAAAATATATAATCTATTCTCAAATATACAGAAAGCCAGTTCAGAGATCAGAGGTAATCTCCAAGAATCCCATCCTTCATTAAGAAAATGAAAATTGCAAGAAAGAACGAATGGGCCTTGCACGCCTGCACACATAGGGGCATGAGGCAAACATGGCCCAGCAGCAGGACTTTTAGCTGCTCGACATGCCTCACAAATCTTATGGGAACACTGTGCATAATAATATTCGCAGCACATTTCAGAGTTACAAGGTGCTTCACGGAACTGTACTGTGTAATAGCACACAGTACAAGAAATTAAGCAGATAAAACGCCATAAAATCAGATGCCTAACAAAATACAATACTGGTGCAAAGAGCAGCAAATCATCAACCTTCATCGTGCTGCCATGTCCATGCTGTTGGACCAATATGGTAATATGGCTAGGGGTAGTACATCACTGTTTAAAAAAATATTATTTCTTGCTGCCACAGGGGCTATGAGTGTAAATGAATATTGGCATGTAAATGTGTTTAGTCCAGGACTCTTAACAAGCGTGAAGACGGGGAGACTATGCTATTGGATGCTTTGTCCTTTATTATATTACTCATACCATCATGTCATTCACTCCACTCACACATGCTCACAGTGTCCTGAATTGCTGCCTCATTGATTTCAGCTGTTCCCATCAGTTGTCACATCTATGCAATAGCACAGTGACACACATTCACAGTTATCCTATCATCTTGCTATTGTCTTTTTAGTTGCCCTCAGTTCATTCATGCTGCTGTCTTGCATGCCCCTTCCACCTCCTCATCACTACCCAGTCTTCAACGATGTTACAGCCTCTTTTGATAATAACACAGGGCTCACAGAGGATTGGAGGATATGACATATTAGAGACGCAACACACAATGTCAACAATTAAGCAAGCTTTATTGTATGATTCTCTAAAGAAAAAAAAAACAAAAAAACACAAGAGCATACCAAAGAGGGCTGAAGATCCAAAAAGAACAAAAGATGAGAAGATGTGGGAGCAGCCTTCGTTCCTGCACCTCCCCCTAAACTACAGGAAAACTAAACCTAAAACAAAAGAGACAAAATACCTGAGCTACTGGTAATCTCCAGCCCAAAAGGAAGACAACAAACTACGACAAAACCCCAGCACCTAAAGTGCATGGAGGTTTTAACCCAAACCTTTTTGGAACAACAGGGCAAAAGGTTAGGAGAGAACCCTCCTCACAGGTGTGCTACTGCGTGTATGTGTGATACTCCTCCATGCTCCTGCACTCGCTGCCATTTTATCACCTCCCCTTGTACTAAAGTAGTAAAGACAAACCGCTGTGTAATTCACACAGAAAGCTGGCAACGTGGCTCCTAAAGAGGCGTGACGGTACATGTCATGATGACGACGTCTTTGTGTTTTCATGGTGTTTCCCAAGGTGTCCCACTGTTAATTTAAACCTGCAGACAGTTCATGATCATACGGATGTTGGTTTAATGTGTTATGATTGTGATTGAGATCCTGATCCAACAACGTAAACATAAATTTAACATGACAGATTGCTTGCTATAATAAAAACAGACCAGTTTCCCCATTGGGATTGATGACGTGTAAACATAACTTTCATTAATACTCTTTTTAAACAAAAGGTGCCTTTTGTTTTTTTAAAAAAAAGTATTTTATATCCCTGAAGATATGTAAACAAAATTAAACATCTGCATGCATTGCATAGTAAACATGTCATGTTGGCAGATGTTCAGGACATGAGGTGTGTGCTTGCTGTCTTTTTTTTTTTTTTTTTTAAATACACGTTTCTGGCCAGGTGAGCCTGTCTGCTATCTGTGGTTGAGATATGCCCTGTTGCAGCCTCATAACACACACCTGGGGTGAAGGTTTTAGCATGTGGATGAACCTCCAGCTTTTGCACTGTATGTATGGGCACCATATCGTAATCAGAATCAGAATCAGAATACTTTGTTAATCCCTGGGGGGAAATTGTTTTTGCTCCACATGCTCCGTGCAAAATAGTACAGAAATACAGCATGAGTGGAAACAAGAGCTAAAGAAAAAGATATAAATACACAGTAAAATAGACAAAATGAAATGAAATAAAATATACAATAAAATAATACACTAATAAGTAGACAATCTCAAAATATATACAATATACAGTGAAATAATTAGTGTTATAGATGAAATGAGAATGAGTAATTATAGTTTGTTTGTTTTATTTTCATAAATAGCCATTTAAGTCTGATAGTCAGAGGGAGGAGTTGTACAGTTTAATGGCCACAGGTAAGAATGATTTCCTGTGGCGCTCAGTGGTGCATTCAGGAGCAATCAGTCTCTGGCTGAAGGCGCTCCCTCGTTTGACCAGAGCGATGTGGAGAGGGTGAGAGCCATACTGCAGTATCACCTGCACCTTTGACTGCTGTGTCAGACAGGAGGATGCTGTCAAAGAGTCCAGCTCCACCCCAGCAACGTCACTGGCCTTCCTGATCAGCTCGTTGAGTCTGTTGGCTTTGGCTCCTCTCAGTCTGCTGCCCCAGCACACCACAGCAAACAGAATAGCACTGGCCACCACAGACTCATAAAAACATCCTCAGCAAAGTCTGGCAGACGTTAAAGGAGCGGCGCCTCCTCAGAAAATAGAGGCGGCTCTGTCCCTTCTTGTAGAGGACTTACGATATGCAACGTGACTGCATTTGTAAAAGATGTCCACTGGGCTCCTCTATTGTCATATTGGATACAGTGATGACTGCTAATTTTGGCTGCTTTTTAGCAGGTGTTTGTGGGCTGCTATGGTCTTATACATCTCATAGTGAACAAGTGTCCCACTGTGATGCATCTGTCTCTTTCAGATGCTGAAATAAATGGGTCGGTCCACTGCCTTTAGTTGTAACAGCCTTTGAACAATCTTTGCAGAGAATGGCGGTTTGTTTGAGGTCTGACAGCACAAAACCAAACTACTGAAGAGACAGTGACTCTTTGCTTGCTGCCATATCGCTGTGTTTATGCGGCAACAGAGCAAGTTGAAGAGAAAATTGATTTTCATTTTTTAAAATCTTCGAATCTTCGAAAAAGTGAATTAATCGTTTTATTCCCCCGGCCCTACTTTCCAGGGAGGCTGAGCAGTACAACACCACAATCATTGATGCTCTTTTTTTGAAAATGGAAGCCACCACCCCAGTCTGCCATTCCAAATATCCTGGCCCCAACTTCAGGGTGACATGGATGAATCTTTCTCTGAGTTCTCAGACTGCTGCCGCTGCTGAAGACCCGTTAGTAGGGTTCAGCAGTTCTTCATAGTGTTCTTCTCCCAGCCCGACAGCAACCCCAGTACAGGTCAGCAGTTCACCCTGCCGGATAAACACACCCTGGGCTAAGTCCCGCTTTCCCCCCTAAGTCGTCGGATGATTTGCCAGAACTTCCTTGAGGCTGACTTAAAGTCCTCCTTAACCTCCCCTCACTCCTCACACACACAGGTTTGGCTTCAGCAACTGCTGGAAAAAAAAGTTTGGTTCCAGAACCGGTGCTGTGTGTGGAGGAGAGCCCGGTTATATATAGTTGGTACCTCTCTACAAGGTGATACGTAGGTACTCTTTCTCTTATGTTACTGATTCACGAGGTCTTCAAACCACTCTTAGATTAGTCCCTTCCCTGAGACAGATTTGTCTGGAGAGACCCTACTAAGAGCTCTTTCCTCATAGCTCAAAACATAGCTCCCAAGATTACAGGGACACACAAATCCCTCCACCATGGTGAGGTGGTGATTCTTCGTATTGCGAATATCAAAGATACCAAGGTGTGTGTGTGTGTGTGTGTGTGTGTGTGTGTGTGTGTGTGTGTCTTATTTTTGCCTTTTGTTTTCACGAGTTTCTATTCTTTTTTTAGCCGCCAAGTTTCAATGCCAGTTCAGTCTTTTGTAACTTTGATACCAGTTTTCTTTTTCTTTTTTAAAACTTTTTATTGGTGATAAGATTTACAAAACAAGCCGGTGCAGACAGAACAACAAATGCAAACAAGCATGAGGAGACAAAATGGTTCATGATGGTCAGAAAATACAGATAATAACAAAGAGTTAAACAAGATGTGGTCGGTCAGTGTCCAGAGGGAGTGATTATAGTGATAAGGAAGAGTATATTTAAGTGTGTTTGGCTAATTGTATAAGTGTCATGTATTAGTATTGTGCAGACCGGAGTATGGCTTCTGAGTGGTGGAGAGAGTAAAGGGGAAAGGAGTGAGAGAAAAAGCAAGATAGTGAGAGGGGGAGGGAGGAAGAAAGAGATGAAGAAATACATATAGAAATATATATTTACATACACACATAAATGTATATTTCTATTGATATATGTATATATGTACATTACTAGACAAAAGTTTGGACACACCTTCTCATTTAATGTTTTTTCTTAATTTTCATGACTATTTACATTGTAGATTCTCACTGAAGGCATCAAAACTATGAATGAACACATATGGAGTTATGTAGTAAACAAAAAATGTGAAATAACTCAAAACATGTTTCATATTTTAGATTCTTCAATGTAGCCTCCCTTTGCTTTGTTGGCAGCGCTGCAAACCCTTGGCCTTCTCTCAGTGAGCTTCATGATGGAGTCACCTGAAATGGTTTTAACTTCACAGGTGTGTCTTGTCAGGGTTCATTTGTGGAATTTCTTGCCTTCTTAATGGGGGTGGGACCGTCATTTAAACCGTCAGTTAAAACCATGAAGCGCGACGACGAAACTGGCTCACATGAGGACCGCCCCAGGAAAGGAAGACCAAGAGTCACCTCTGCTGCTGAGGAGAAGTTCATCTGATCAGGCCTTTGTGGTCAAATAGCTGCTAAAAAAACACTACTAAGAAAAAGTAACAAGCAGAAGAAATGTGTTTGGGCCAAGAAACACAAGGAATGGACATTAGATCAGTGGAAATCTGTGCTTTGGTCTGATGAGTCCAAATTTGAGATCTTTGGTTCCACCCGCTGTGTCTTTGTGCGATGCAGAAAAGGTGAACTGATGGTCTCTACATGCCTGGTTCCCACCGTGAAGCATGGAGGAGGAGGTGTGATGGTGTGGGGCTGCTTTGCTGGTGACACTACTGGGGATTTATTCAAAATTGAAGGCACACTGAACCAGCATGGCTACCACAGCAACCTGCAGCGACACGCAATCTCATCCAGTTTGTGTTTAGTTGGACCATCATTTATTTTTCAACTGGACAGTGACCTCAAACAACACCTCCAGGCTGTGTAAGGGCTATTTGACCAAGAAGGAGAGTGATGGAGTGCTGCTCCAGATGACCTGGCCTGCACAGTCACCTGAGCTAAACCCAATGGAGATGGTTTGGGATGAGATGGACTGCAGAGTGAAGGCAAAAAGGGCCATCAAGCGCTCAGCACCTCTGGGAACTCCTTCAAGACTGTTGGAAAACCATTTCAGGTGACGACATCATGAAGCTCATCGAGAGAATGCCAAGAGTGTGCAAAGCAGTAATCAACGCAAAGGGTGGCTATTTTGAAGAATCTAAAAGTTATCTAAAAGAATCTAAGAGTTATTTCACACTGTTTTGTTTACCATATAATTCCATATGTGTTCATTCAAAGTTTTGATGCCTTCAGTGATGATCTACGATGTAAAGAGTCATGAAAATAAAGAAAAAAACATTAAATGAGAAGGTGTGTCCAAACTTTTTACTGGTAGTGTGTGTGTGTGTGTGTGTGTATATATATATATCCACACATACACATACATATATACGTACACGCCTACACAAACATATACATAAAGCCTGGGGTGATCATAGTCATATTCAGTCTTACTGCTATATAATATCATAATAATGATAATAATACAAATATTTATGATATGATAGTAATAGTAAAAACAACAATAATGACATATTGTTATATATATTATTATTATTATTATTATTATTATTATTATTATTATTATTATTATTATTATTATCATGATTATTGTTGTTATTATTATTGTTATACAAAACTGACGAGACAATGAGTCTTATAGGCAAATGAATATAGTATAATAACACCTGCAATGATGATGAAAGATTCACATCTGGCAGTGAGGAGTAGGACTACACATAGCAGTCAGAGATTCAAGCAAGAACTGACCCACAACACCTCAAGCCCCCCAGCAGCACAACCAGGGACCCATCTGGAGTCAGGCATGGCGAGACAGCAAATGAATGTCAGATATCCCCCTTCAAGGTTTGTTCGTTTGTTTGTTTGTCTGTGGGTTTTGGAGCATTGGACCACTCCCAGGCTCTAAGGAGGGTGCTGGCCCAACTGTCCTCTCCATGTTGGACCACTCTCTGTCATGGTTCAGTGTGTTTTGTTTTATGTTTTGATGTTGTCATGGTTCTGTGGCTTGTGTCTTATGTTTTGATTCCTCGCCCTCTTGTGTCCTTTCAGTGTCTCCTGTGTTCTTCCTTATGTGCTTTCCCCTCTTGTGCATGTTTGTCTCCCCCTGTCTGCCAGTATTGTTTCCTCTGTGATTCCCCTTCATTATCTCACCTGCTGCTCCACCTCACCTGTTCCTTGTCTCGTCATTAGTGTCTGCGTATTTAGTCTCTGCCTTCGCTCTTTGTGAGTTTGTTGCTTCTGTCTGTTGTTGCTGAGTTCTTTGTTTTTCTGCTTGTGGTGATTTCTGTTTTTTCCCCATGTTTTGTTACTTTCCCTTTTTCTCTTTTTACTAGTTTGTGTAACTAGCTCCCTTAGTTTTCTTTGCATGCAGCTTTTTGTCAAAATAAATCTTGTTTTTTGTTCTTCCTTATCCTGCCTCCTGTTTTGGCAGGCCATTTAGGAGGGAGTCTGTCCAATGAGGAGGGACTGTCTTTGTAATGTTTGCTTTTTTTTTTTTTTTTTTTTTTTTTTAATGGTGATGAAACTGGGAGCAAAGATGGACTCAACTAGCATTGAAACCTGTCATATTAAGAATCTGCTGCCTGTAATTTGTGAACCACATGGGAATCAGACAGTGTGTCATCCATTCTGCCTGTTGTTTTGGCTTATTCTTTATCATCTTGTTGCACAGACTATTGCTGTGTCCCAATTCAGGGTCTGCACCCTTTGGAGTGTGCATCTGAAGTGCACTTATGTCACAATCCTGTGCAAAGGCTATGCCAATTCAAAGGGTCCTCCAAATGCACCCTGCTTTTACCTGTTTTTGAAGGCTGCACCACTACTACCCTTAACGGCTATAAATGGCCCAAGATTCATTGCAAACCCAAAAAAAGAAAGAAGAGCAAAAAACATGACGTCACGTGGTGACGTGGTGACGTCACGTATTGGCTGGAGTTTTTTTTTTTTTTTTTACACTTGAACATCCAACACCAGACATGTTAAACTTCAAGGGACCTTAAAACCTCAATATCAGTTAAAATATGTTGGTAATGCTCAGATTGATGCCTTTGAAAGTAAAGCCTTAAAAGCCTTCACTTGCAAACAGTAGACGTTCAGACTTTTATCTTATCTTATCTTATCTTATCGTGAAAAGTGGATATGTTATAGACTATTTTTATGTCATGTACATAAATGGATCAAGAGAACAGCTTCATATCAGGCTGTGATACCTGCTTTATTTCCAGACTGTAAAACTGTAAAGTCTAGTTAAACGTTTGAATTAAGAGCTAAGTTTAGGAATGTCCTTATCATGACATTTTTGTTATATTAGAACGCTTTGTCAGGCTCGGACAAAGGAGAGAGGACTCAGATGCAGCATGGCAGAAGTAATGTCAGGTTTTATTGACTGACTGCAACTCTTCAATGTGAATGACAAATCAATAGGCTATGAAATGCTATGAGGACAAACAGGACACACAAGACAAAAAACAAAGAACAAAAAAACGCTCCAGAAGGAGGAATCCTTTAGCTATGAAACTTAAATAGAAAACAAAATCATTCCGAAGAGGGCAGCACACAGGCTATAAAACTCGCTACTCTGAAAACTACAAAAGGTACAACAAAAAGTGCTCCATGAGGAGGAAAACAAAAGGCTATCAAACAGCAATTCTAATAAATCAAACACTAACCAGAAAATTACAAACTCAAAATCACTCATCCAAAGAGGAATAGTACAGAAAATAAAACTTGGCAATACTTAAATGTGACAAAGGCAAGACTGTGAAACAGGGCTTCAGTACACATCAGAGGACGAAATACTTCGGCGACGCAGACAGGGGAAGACAAAGACTTTATACACATGAGGAAGGGGAACACAGGTGAAAACAATCAAGGATCAGGGATGATGTCAGACCGGGGACACAAGAGGAAGGGCAAGTGACCTGAAACAAGAAGAGTTACTTTTCAAAATAAAACATGAAATTCACAAGACAAAAAACCCAAGACAGGACATCCCTCACTGCGATGTGACACCCTTTTGTCTGTTGACATAACAAAAAACACCTTTTACATTTAATTTTGTTTTAAGGAGCAAACAGAACAATTCATTAAACTCAGATGTCAGAACGATCATCTTTTCACAGGAGCCAAACATTCTACTGCGGCTGGATGGAAGTGACAATAATAAAAAATAAGCTGCCCATTTGTCAGTACTTTATATCACTTTTTGTAGATCTTTGCATCCCTGTGTCAACGTGATCTTATGTTAACCTTTTCTCTTGCTTCTCTATGTGTTAAGAACAGTACTGGTCAGTACTTGTCTATTCAATTTAATATTTACAACTTAAGCACAATATATAATGGGGTTGGCAAATGGCTTCAAGTTGCTACTGGGCAAGGACAAGAAGTGACTGAAGTTTCGCTTTTATTATCAAAAATCAAAATCAAGCTGCCTGCCATTATGTACAGTAACAGGCTGAGCAGGAGTCCCTGGCAGTGCTGCTGGGCTGGATGGGATGCCACAGTAAAGACCCTGGTGTCAGTGGGGTGGTACTCGGGGTGTTTGGGGGTCCAGTCTCCTCTGCTCTGTCCCACACATCGTCCATCAACTGGGTTTGCAGGGCTGACTCAACCAATGGCTGTCATGTTTTTTTTTTAAGAAAGGGGCACAAATTATAATTTCACAATATAATTGAAATAAATCATAACAGACAAAACTATCTACCAGACACTTTAATTAGGAATAATGCCTTTAAAATTATGTTACGTGCCGACAACAGATGGTTGTGATTAACCTCCTCCACAGACAGCTGGTCCCCCTCATCCTCCAGCATGTCATCCTGCAGCTCATCCTCTGGGGGCACGATGTCACCTGCCCCCAGGCAGATGTTATGCAGGACGACATATTACTGTTGTGACCTGAAATGAAAAAACAGTAAATATTCATTCTTTTTGATTTACCCTTCTTAAATACAAACAAACAAAAGACTCCTGTTGAGTGATGACATACTTGAGGCACAAATGTGTGGTGCACCTCCAGCGCTTGCAGGAAGATGGACCTGAACCTGGTCTTCATCTTTCTAAAGGGACGCTCAATGATGGCGCGTGCCCTGGAATGATGGCCATTGAAGTGTTGGGCTGCCACACCTTGCACCGGCTGCTTGTAGGGAGAGATGAGGGGGAGTGAATGTTGGAGGCACGGTTACCTATCGTCTGCGAGGATGAAGTGCCCTGGAGAAGGGTAGATAGCCCACCTGTACAGTAGACTGTGCCGGACTACTTTAGAGTCATGCACCGACCCCGGCCAGCCCCACGTACGTGTCTACAAAGCGGTCCTGATGGTCACAAACTGCTTGCAGAATGATGGAGAACAGTTTCCTGCTCTTGTAGCAGTGACCATCAGGGCCACTTGGTGGCTTGATTCTGACATGGCGGCTGTCGATCACTCCAGCAGTGTTTAAAAACCTCTGTGTCCAGCCAGCCCTGCAAACCCATGAGTTACTGCCGCCAGGTCTTCAGCGGTCTTTGGAAAGTGGACGACAATCCACTTATCAGTCTAACCAGGGTTCTCAATCTGGTTTGATTCAGGGCTAAATATTCTGATATTTATTTGAGGTCACAGTTCTTTAGCTATTAATCAACTGTTAAGGTTATATGGCAGCCGATCAACAGTTTATATGTCTTACATTAATGTATGTTGATTACCCTTGACTGTTATAATATATATAATATTAATATAATGTTAACAATGCCATGAGGGACACGGCCACACTGGTGGCACAAATGGGACCGTGAGTAGCAGGGGTGGACTGGGACAAAAATTTGGTCCTGGACTTTTTGGTCCAGACCGGCCCACTACAATCCGCATGCAGATATTGTGCCAGCTCGCCTTGTTGATGTACATACAAACACACAAGCTCTTAATTACACCTCTATACTAAACAATATCCCTTTATATTCTGAAACCTTGAATAAAATAAATGATAACTACAGTGTGTTGCTCACTTGCTTTTAAGAATGTTATGTATCTTTGTGTTCCTGGGGACAGGTGTCCTTCTCCTGTGTGGTGGGGGAGGCACTGTTTCCCTGGTGCCTTGCCCATTTTTGCTTTCCAGGTCAGGTCCAATCCAGGTGCACATGGATGGGTCTGATTGCCTGGGAGAGTATTTAAGGAGAAGATTCCAGGGCCTCCTCTCTCTTTTCCCTCCCTGCCTGCGATGACAACTGCCAACAATTCTTCTGAATTATTTCTTGCTCACTGGGCTGCTTGGGGTCTCTGGTGAGATCATCCCCACAGGAGATGATGTACTGGGCCTGTCACCTATCACAAACCTGGACATGAAAAGTAGAGGAATAGTGTGGAATAGGTTAAGTTTGAACAGGATTACATACACATAATGAGTCTGCATGCAATCAGAGCTTTGGCTAGTTGGCTAAAGTATGGAGAACAACAGTATAATGATCTGAAAAATGGACAAACACTAATTTCATTTTAGAAAGACAATACAGCTCAACATAACGTATAGACAGTGAAGCATGACACAGGAGGAAATTCTTGTGATTTGTGTACTGCATCATGGGTTCATCATATGTATGCAGATGTTTTTATTGTAACAGTAGTTAATCAGTGTTTTGTTAATTTTAAATGTCTAATGTTAAACTGTTGAAAGGACAATAAACCATAAACACTGACTGAAAAAATATGTAAAGCATACATATTTGTTAAGTTGTTAGCTCAATGTCCTTCATGATCAAATTGGAGTGTGGGCATGAAGAAAGGTGCATGTTGGCACTTTAATAAAAGCAACTAATCAATAAATCAGGATAATGTATAAATATGGTTATTGTTTCCAATACTTTAGATAAGTAGATTTAGTTGCAGCACACCACACCATCCAGAGTTTGCTATTTATGTCATGTAAAGTTCATAGACAGTTAAGCAAGTGTTCTGAACCATTTATTTTAATGAATGTTTATCGACACCATTCTAGAAGGCACATACCTGCTTACCACAGTGTCACTACCTCCTGCACCATAAGGGCAGTCAGTGGTAATGGGAGCCTCACTCTCTTCAGACTCACTGTCTGACTCACGTGAGGGACGCACTGCTGAAGCTGCAGCAAACATCTGCGTAATTGTGTTACTTTGGGCCAGGTATTCTTTAAGGCAGGAACACACCGGCCCAACCGTTGGATGTCTGAAGCGTTTGGAGAGTCTTGGACGAGGTCGGGAACAAATATGTTTGGTGTGTTCAGCTGTGTCAGAAGCTTTCGGGGCCGTGCGGGCGTTGTCTGCTCCGACTGAACATGCAAGGTCCGAGGAAGAAGGCCGTCGGACGTCTGAGCCATTGGGTTCTTTGAATGGCGGTGTGCTAGCAAATCAGTGCAGTGTGTGGGAGGGGCGGAATACTGTGTGCGCGCTGGTTTTCTGCACACTCTATTCTGTCATTCCCCTGTAATGAACCAACAAGAAGTAGAAGGCAGCATATGACTTGGCATGTTCTGATGGGAGTTCAACCCTGTATATGACACACAGTTGAACATCTTAACAGACAGAGTGTCTCTCCTGGCAAACATCCCCTCACTCATGGTGCCAACATTTCATCATCTCTGTTACTCATCACAATTTACCCACAGAACAACCGGTGTGCATTCACCTGCAAGCATCTTAAACATCATCTTATTCCAAAACACATTCATGAACCATAATTAACCATAAACAATGACAACAACAGAATACCTTGTGTCCTTGTGCCACAGTCCACACGGAGCTCTACACCTTGTTTTCATGCTTTGCAGTCCTGGCACGAGACTAGTTGTTATGTCCGTTCAGGACAAATTAATCTGTGTTCGTTTGGTAATGCCTCGCTGCATGTTTAGTATGCAGCTGTTTTTAAATTTAATTAATAATTTAAAGGCCACCCGCTTATTGCATCTCGCGCAAGCGCAGAATGTACACGCTGCTGTGGAGTTGGCAGCACGTTGAAGCGTTGTGTTTCAATGCAACTTTTCTGCCGAATGGGTCAGAGAAGAGGCAACAGAGCGGTCGGATAAGGCAGTTGGACGTCTGGGCGGTGTGTGGGGGCCTTTAGACAGACAAGCCACTGGGCCAATCGTCACCTCTCTGCTGTGTCTGCACCTGAGCACTGTGGGCCGAGCCGATGCATGTCTCTCTCCCCGGGCCGGGAGAGTTACAGTAGTAACCAAGGCAAGGTGAGGCATGGCAAAAAAATAAAATAAAAAACGGCCGTCCATCGGCCCATTAGTGACCGACCCACTGGGAAAAGTCCCGGTATTCCCGATGGCCAATCCAACCCTGCATCCACCAAATACAAAGTCCTGGTTATCTGTTGTGGAGTATTTGTAATTGCACAGCTTCTGTTCTGCTGAAGCTTTATTATTACCTTGTGGTAATAACAAATAAGGTTGAATCTTTTGACATCTTGTAAAGTTAACTCAAAATTACATGTTGTAGTATCGATAAGAGTATCGATAAGTCTCGGTACCGATAAGGAGTATCGGTATTGGTATTGATAAAATCCTAACGATATACATCCCTAGTGGTGACAGATGGTAAGGTTTGTGTTTTATTAGCAGATCATCAGTCAGAAACATTTGGTACATCATACATTGGTTGAACAGACTGTATACTTCCACTGGTTCCACTGCGTTGAGAATCTACTCCGTTGCAGCTCCGGCAGTCCAGTCCTTTTCATAGCAGATACGCAAGGCTTCTCTCTCTGTCAGATGCCAAGGCACGACACATTAATTCAATCGATATCAGCACAGAGCAGACAGGAAGTCAGACACCAAAACAACAACATAATATCTAGTTAATTTTCATAATAAAATACAAAGAGACAAATCTAATCACTTCTTCTAATTCTTTGGTTGTCAACACTTGTTGTTGTTGTGTTTATAACAGATAGCTATGTAAACTGCTGTCGCACGTGATTATGTAATTATCACAGGAACTCCTCGGTCTGGCGACTCCAGTTGTCTGGCAGTGCTGCACCATGTTGCATTCAAAATGGAGCTGGTGGAAGGAGCTGTGCTAGATATGCATGCAACCAATATAATTCTGGGGTAAGCCTCTCTTTTGATTTCTACCTCCAGATGTGAGCCTTGAGCTGCCTTTTCCAATAGCTCTGACAATTCTGGTGAAGGAGGTTGTATGCACTAAAGCACATTTGTCAAGTAGAGAGCAACACTGTTGCTAGGCTACCGCCTCCTGGCCTGCTGGATTGATTGGTTTGGAAAAAGTACCTCCCTGTCTCCCCATGAAACCAGTAAGGGCCACCTGCTACATGAATTTGCATCCCACTGAGCAGGGGTGTCGTTAGGAGTGCAAAACTGTCTTAAACTGTCAGTTACCTTGAAAAAGTAATCTCATTACTGATCACTAATTGCTCCTTTAAGAAGTACAGCCAGCACAGAGTGTACAGTGTGTCACTGCGTGGTGTTACATGTGAGTTGTCCTCATGCTGAAAACATGACTTCACTCTTCACTTCCTGAGACACAAGACAAAAGCAAAAGTATTACTAAGGAAGGATTTACTAAGGAATATCGTTCTCTTTCCGCTTAATCCGTGAGGGTCGCGGGATGTTGCCATTTCCCCCCTAAGGGGCTGCGGGGCTCACTGAGGCCAAATCCAGTTTCAAACAATGGGCCAGGATACACCCTGGATGAGTTGCCAGCTCTTCACAGGACCCTCACTGATGGCATCTGCACATCAGGAGCAACTTTAGGGTTCAGTATCTTGCTCAAGGATGCTTCTACATGTAGCTCAGTTCCACCCACGGGGGCCAGGATTCGAACTTGTGACCTTCTGATCACCAGTCCACCAGCTCTACCCACTGAGCTGACAAAAATAATAGTAACGCACAGTGACTTGAATAAGTAACTTTAATCTGATTACTTGTTTGGAAATATCAACGCTGTAGATCAGTCTTTACTGAAAAAAGTGGTCAGATTAGAGTTTACTGGCATCACTGAGTCTTTTTGTATTGGGGTCTGTTTGAAAATTGGGCTGTTAGAGATGCAATTTTAATGTAGTTTGAGAGGGGAAGGAAGGCCAAACGTTGGGGTCGTCATTGTCATATTTTAATCACAAATAACGCTAATTTTCCCTCACTACTCCTACTAAGTAATGTTTCTGTTAACGATATCATAGCCTGTAATAAGACCTGTGCTGTGTGCATAGGCTATTAGAGCAGGTAGAACATTCCCTATTATAATTTCTTCACTTCCTTGTCTATCTGCATTAGGCCTACAGGAGGCTTTTTTTTCACAAACCTGAGCTGATGGAAGTGTTATCAGGGGGGAGGGGGAGATGATGTCTCACCCTCCACATCTTGCTCTGGCTGCGTCTTTTTGTTTCCAAAGAACCTCCATCTATCCATAATAACTAACTACTATAAACGCTGCAACGGTACTAAGCAATAGGCTAATAGACGGGCTCTGGCAATATCAGTGATGCACAGAGGGGGAAAGAATAACACTGATGTTGAATTTGCAACACATTATTCTGACTGATATGCCATAAGGAAAGCAAGGTCAGCTTCTGCGCAGTTTGCGTCGGTGGCAATGTTGCATTAGTGGCTGCTGGCCATTCGATATGCAACCACATAAAAAACCTCTGGGGCTATTTTCATCATTAGACAATTACATTTGATTATTTATTTATTTATTTTTTTGCGGCACAGAGATCCGGGGCTATTCCCAAAACGTCTGGGGCTATTGCCTCGAATGTCCAGGTCTAACGTCGCGCCTGCCACTGAAAAAGACAAATTCCAATCCCAGCACTACAGAGAATGCCAGTGGCTGAGGAGACATATGTATTAACCATGTTTTTCCATGCAGGCATATCTCCACATCAGTCCATCCCACTGGGTGCTCCGCTTTTCCACTTGCCAGGTCTAAGGAAATACTCATCCACGGGTTTCTGATACTTTGATGCTGTTCCATAGTTGTATGTTAATCAATCTGTCTGAAGATCCAGTGTCCAAAATGGCAGAAATGGCAAAAGTGTATTCGAGTCACTTTTTTTCCTCTGCTGGTTATTATGTGTTTGGCCCAATTTGTCTTTCTCCAGCTCTTGTCCCAGTGTGACCAGCTTCTCTACTGTGGTGACCCCACAACTTCTTCGGTAATGTCTGGCATTCAGTGGCAGCTTAAGTGTTGGGAGTGTCGGTTGGTCCTTAGAAGGGGAGGTTTGAACTGACGCACTGGTTAGTCCAGACATTCAGAGACTTTGGTTTTTCACAGTGGACGCGTCACTCATCAGAGGAAACAGCACCACCTGAAGCAAGCAGAGGCAGCGTCATGTCTGAGTCTCCACAGAAATCCATGTCCAATAATGAATGATTTTATTTGGAGAGCCATAGTTTTGTTGAGGTTACTTTATCATTCCAGTGTCTAATACAGACATTTCTGTATCAGGTCCTATCTTTAGTCCATGTGAGGGATTCTCAAAGATGCCTGCGCTGGAGCCATTGTTTGCCAACACACACAGTTCCAGTTTTTTTTTTTTTTCAACAAAGACAAAGTCACCAAAATACAATGTGTTTTTGTTTTCTCTTCCTTCGTCCTTCCTGTAATTGCTCAGTGAGTCTCTTTTTATTGTTTATCTTTATTGTATTTATTTATAAAGACAAAGAGAAAAAAAGTTGTTGTTTTTTTTGTCTCATTGAATTTTTTGTTTTACAACATAAATTGGTATTTCAGTTAATCTGAGTTATTTTGTTGTTGGGCACTATTTTTTCCATAATGTTTGCTTTCTGGCTAATAGCTAAGCCAAATGGTTCAATCAACTGATTGGACTAGTTTTTAGCAGCACAATTACATTTAAATCCATTATCAAAATCAAACACCATGGTGAACAGATATGCTCAAAACACACACGCCCCTGAATGCATTTCTGAAACACACACACAAAAAACCCAAGAAGACAAAGAAATACAGATAAAACTAACAGTTTCTGTGAATGCTGTTTTTGGTCGTTCATGACAACACACGTGAATATTGTGGAATTAACATGACACAGAATACCTGGGCAGATTGAGTGAGAGGAAGACTTGTTTCTTTCCCACACTCGCTGGCGTCAGATGCCATACTGGAGGCTTAAGCTCAACAGAAAAGTAAGGAGCTGAACTTACCTGAATGCAGGTAAATCAGAGCCAGATAACTGGTTGACAGGGCTGGTGGGTGTGTTGAAGTGAGTGTCAGTGGACCTCTCCTTGTCCAACATCCCTCACAGCAGGTGCACATGAACAAGTAAACACAGATTTGTACGTTCTGGAATTTATTGTATCTCCTGTTTGTGCTTTTGTTAATTTCAAATGTTGAAAATAACATAGGCACAAACAGGATATAATTATGTTTATTTATAATTACAATAAATATAATTATAATATAATTGGATGTCTTTAATGTGTCTGACAGGGGAACAGCAGGTTTGGACATCCCATCAGTCAATGCACTGTCACAGAGTTGGTGTTTGCAGTTTAGACTGTGAAGCCCTGGAAAGTTCTCATAGCTCAGAACTACATTTACATTCCACCTGAATTATTCATATTTTCAGCCCAGTTGAGGGCACTGTCGTTTTCAAAGACAGTAAGTTCATCAGCCTACCTAATTACCTATTGAATAAATAAGTAGCACAAGCAGAGGGAGGATGTTTATAATTTGCTGGGTGACACCAGAGCTTTTTTAAATTTTTCCACATGATCTTGTGTTTCGAAACTTCTTCATTCCCTCTCTTTGCCTTTTTTATGTAAGAAACTCTAAGGCAAGTTTATCAATTAAATGGGAAACAAAAGAACATGCTGCATGATGCCAAATTAATAAAACAAATCTGTTGTGGTAATTTTCCATGCTTTATTGCAAGATAATATTATGTAAAAAGGCTGGATATGTTAAATAGCCCAGCAAATCCAGATTACAACAGTATAATAGAAACTGTATTAATCACTGAACTAACTTTACAAATATTTCACAGTGATTTATTAGTGTCCCTTATTGGGCCTCAAGGGATGAGCTATGTAGGTATACCAACAGGTAAACAATGTCTTGGACAGAATCACACATCCCGTTACAGCTGTAAAAGCTGCACTCCGAAGCATTTGAAGCCAGTTAATACTCATGGTATACTGCTGTGGCCCAATTAAAACCTTTTTAGGCTCTTTATGTCAGGAATTTATTTTCCAGTTAATTAACTGAAAGCACTGGTAAACAAGAAAGAGGAATGAGCGAGCAAGAAGAAACATATATTAGTTTTTACCTATAGTGTAGGTATGGATTGTGTAGATCTGCCCAACCAGACCTAACGATGGACAATAAGTCAAAACTTTGGCATTTTTCAAAGACTGAACATATGGATCAAAAATGAATCAACGCACATAATCAAACTCTTTTCTGAAATCATTTGTCTTTTTATTCAATGATAAAAATATACACCAGGGAAAATAGGCTTGATTTTGTCCGTCCTCCTGATTATTCCTCAGTTGATTTATTCATCCATTACCACTCAGAAAAGCTTTGAAAGAAACAGCCTCCTCACTGATTTCAGTCCACCAAAAAGATTTATGCTTAGGTACAAATTTTCATAGAATCACAGAAGTCAGCAAGGTTAAAAGGACAATAAGAGACAGAAAAGAAGTGGATGGGAAGTCTTGTCTGACTTTGAAGTTGGTATGGAACTTGAAAAATTTCAATAATTAACCTGTCACCAGTCTTTGCCTTGTACTGTCCATGTCCCCTACCTGCCACTGCAGCCTTGTCACTTCTCAAAATGGATACCTGTCAGGTGTTTTCATACACATGGACTAGAAATAGTAAAGTCAACAAAAAACCCTTTTTCAATGCAGGAATATGATTAAATAAAATGCAATGCGTTATTTTTTGTTGTGTGGTCCACTTACTGTTCACTACCCAACTTTGCATGCTTGTGGGACTTCTCAGGGGATCCATGCCATTACTAAAGGGCAAGGACATGATACCTCTTAAACATTTTAAAGGCCCTTGAGATAAATTGGTGATTTGTGATACGGTGTGTATATGTATGTATGTATGTATATAAACTCTATTTTAATTGATCATAGTTGTCAAGGCAGATTTCTTGTCAAGCCAGAGTAAAAAACAAATAATTGAAAAAATAATTATTAATTTTACTACTGCACCCATATTGAACAGTGGGCTAACCACTAAGTACTTTGGTGGATGAACCAACAAGTCCAGGCCCCCTGAGTGTTTGGGGCAACATGTTCTCTCTCCAAGCTCGTAAAATACAACAGCTTGTTTAGTGGCCTTAAGCTTAAAACTATTCAGTAATTTAGCAATGATACATAAAGTATGCAACGTCCAGTGAGGCTTCCAAAACAAAGCCTGATGACAAATAGTTCACATATGACATATTAAGACTTTTACACTGCTACAAACATTGTCATAGCGTGGTTTTGGCACAGAAACGTCTTGGTTAGGTCTAGGCTTAAAAACAACTTGGTTATGTTTAAGTAAAAAGATCATAATTCAGGTTGAAGGAACATTATGTAACCATTTCACCGTAAATTAACAGCTGCAAAATCATTTTAATGTAACAGTGACTTGTAATAGAGGGAAGGGTGTCTCTGTCTCAGCCACTCGGTCCACCAGTCCTTTGTTTCTGTGCTTTTATCTATTATTATTCAAAGTAATCATGTTAATAAAACTGAAAACATCTTTGTGTTATGTGAAAAGTGTATGATTCCTGTATTTATGCTACATGTAGTATATCATAGGCTGTAGACCTAATTGTTTTGATATTTCCCCTACAGTGGATGATTCCCCAGGAGCCCAACATTTTTGGAATTTGCCTTAAAAATTGGTGTTCTTTTTTTAATAACAAGGATCGGCACTGACAGTTGTGATATTGGCTTTCTATTACATGCACACAAGGGAACTGTGAAAGCATCACATTACGAACCATATTTACTTGTAATGCTAGGCAGTGACCTCCAGCAAAAGCAGTAAAGGGTGATGTCAGGTTAATTGTCAGAGTGGTGTGAGTGAGCAGCTCCGTCCTCACTGCCCTTTGAGTGCGGGGATCCTGCGCCAATTCTCTGCATCCTCCTCTGTGTGAAAGTTTCAGATGTGGCGAGGGGTGAACATTTGCAGCAGCTCTGATGTGCCTCTGGAGGAAGTATCAGAGGCGCAGCAGAGGTGAACTGGATCGCAATCACAACACATTATAACAGCATCCATATGATAATAAACAGTCAGCGGGTACATGGTTTGGTTAAACAAATGCAGGACTTTCACCCAAGAGAGCACCGTTTGTTTCTTGTGTAGTATTAAAAGCAAAGGTTGAGCTCATTTTACTTACTAACTTAGTTATGTAACAAATTTGGATGTTTTATTTAACATGGTTATGTTCATTACTGAAGTTACAGAAGAAATGCAGTTATTTAATCCCAAACAATGATGTTTTCCTTAATGTAACCAAGTAGTTTTCTTGCCTTAACCTAACCAAACTGTGCGTGTATGCAAAAGGATTATGTCTGTCCCTGGTATGCTGCAACAATCATGATGTTTTCAGCTAGTATAAGGACATAATAGAGCAGTACATGCCATTTTTTTTTTCTAATTGGACCATCTTTTTTTAAAATGACAACAAATTTTGACCCAAGTCACACAGAACAATAAGTGCATAAACTACTGTTCCTGGCCATTTTCACCGACATTTCTGCTGTGCCTGATCTTGAATAGGTAAACCAGCCACTTCAGAGAGATTGTGACAAAACTCACAATTTACTTTTAAGCATGTTATTCCAAATATATATAAACGTGAAATAAAACCAAGCATGTCAGATGTGCTCCAGGTACTGGGCATTTTAGTTGCATTCTGTTCTTTTTCTCTCCCACTGACTCTCCAGAGTAGCACCCTCGGTCCAGAACCTCCTGATTTATCTACCCATTTTCGTCACACTGCGGTGAGGGCTGTCTCGTGAGTTTCTGTTTTATTTCAAAAAGTAACTCTCCTCTCGTTTCAGGTCACTTGCCCTTCCTCATGTGTCTGATTGTCTCCCCGGTTCCTGATCGTGCCCACCTGTTCCCCATGACCCTCAGGTGTTTTGTAGTCTGTGTCTCCCTTTGTCTTGTGCACCCCAGCCTTTCGCCACAGTCCTTGTCTTGGCCAGGCCTTACTTTCCTTGTTAGTAATTCTGTATTCTTTGCCTCTTAGCGAGTGTTTTTTTTTTTGTTTGATAATTTAATAGCTAAGCTTTGTTACGCAGTTTAAGTTGATAGCCATTTTTTGCATCTGTTGGAGTGATGTTTTGTTTGTAATGTTCACAGCTCAGCCTGATGGTGTAGTTTTGTTTATAGCCATTTTGCTTTCTACTGTTGGACTGATTCTTTGTTGTAAATTTTTACAGCTCGGTCTTGCAGTGTGGTTTAGGTCTTAGTCCCTTTGTTTGCCTCTGGTGGAGTAATTTTCTGTCATTACTTTTTGCCCTCGTTTGAGGTTCCCTCCTTTTGGAGCGGTTTTGTTTTTTAGGAGTTTTGTTTCTTTACCTATGCTTTTGGAGTGTGTGTTTTCGTTCCTTATTAGCCTGCCTTGTTTTCCTAGGATGGATCCCTACTAGGATGGGTCATTTTCAGAATAAAAGCCTGCCGTAACTGTTCCCACTCTGCATCTGAGTGCTCTGTCTAGTCCAGGCCTGCAAAATTAGGGAAGAAATTTAGCTAATTTAGCCAATTAAAATCTTGTGTGACCCATCTCTGGGAATGTCAATGTTAGATATACCACAGGTTCATGAGGCATGATCTCATCTGCTAATGATGAATATCCTGTTGGTGATATAAAACTGTTTTGGTCTTTCTAAAGCTGTTCCATCCTTGTTTCAACCTTAAAACAGATTGCGATTGTTCTGCTGTTGTTAAAAGCTTTGCCTGGATTGCAAAGAATGGTTCAGTAACTACTTCTAATAGCTTAGGTTACAGGTTTAGATCCTGCACTGGAAAAAATAATTAGGAAAGATTACCATACATCTTGGCAATTTGGTCTGTTATTAGGCTCAGAGCAATATGGATTAGCTAACTCTCAATAATCTCCATCTTTAAAGCTGACACTACAGGATCTTGTCATTATGTGCATGCAAACACATTGAGGGTTCCATTACCTGAGAGAGTGGCAGAGATGGGGGGGGGAGGGGGGGGGGGGGGGGGGGGGGATAATGTCAATGGCTTTCTTTGGCATTTGGAACATCTGCAACTTGTGTGCCTTTCAGTGGGATCTTCAGCTTTAACTACATCTTTATTCATAATTACCACTCAAATGACTGTCGACTAATTTTGTCTTCAATAACAAATCTGCCATATTCTCATTATTCAAGCCAATGGATGATTGGCTGAACCTCTAATAACTGTAGTTTCAGTAATAATGAAGATCAAGACCAGAATCCTTTAGACAACTTTCCAATAAAACACATAACAAGCAAAGCAGAGGGAGAAATCTATTTGCAAACTGACCTGATCAGTTTAACACTCTGATCTTCTGTTTACATTCTGTTCCTCATATCAGAAAAGCACTTGTGCTAGTACGTTTTCCCCCAAACCTCCCCTCAGGTGGCGTGTTCTTCTCTCTAGTTACTTGTACAACAGTGAATGGCTTTTCTTATCCTTATTCTTATTGGATATTTCACATGATATCACAGTTTCTAAATGCCAGCTTTTTGCAGTAGTAGTTTTTACATCCTTACACCAAGGGTGAAGTGGCACAAGTAAAAAGCATTCTTTTTCAACAAATCTGACAAAAGGTAAAAAAAAAAGAAAACTTTAGGTGTCAGGGTGAGCTTGGACCATCACCAACTGGTCTCCAACAATTCTTTCCAGTGTTTGCCTCTCTGGCTCCCAGTCTTCCAAGTCGGCATAGTTCAATTCGGGCACTGCTGCATTCAGGCCCAAAGAGCTGACTGACCCAGCCAAGGACCCACGGCCTTCATAGGCGTATGTTTGAAGTGAGTCATATGGCGGGCCCCGTTTGTCAGAGTCTGCTTCAGCCACCTTCTGCTGGAGAATCTGCTGAATGATGTCATGACTATCAAGCAGAAGCGAAGGCGCTGACTGGCTGATCTCTTGCGGAAAGCAGTCAATGACAAACCAGGCAGGTTCTGACTCTGGGCTGTAGCTCCTGTAATCCAACTCCTGTGCTTTCCTTCTCCTCAACACCACAATCCCATCCTCCTCATCCTCTGCCTCATCCTCCTCTCCGTATAGGCTTGGTCCACAGCCAAGGTAGGTGTGGAACTTCCTGTGATGCTCTGACACTTTGGGATTTCGTAGTGCAGCAATGTCAAAAGCTTCTGTGTCCTCCTCCCCTCCTCCCTCGTCATCATAGGTCACCACATTTTCTCTGATGTCCTCTTCAGAGAGAATCAAGGGCTCTTTACTTGCTTTCTTGTTTCGCAGCTGGGTGAACAGCATTATGATGGCTGGAGGGAGATATAAGTGAAGAAAGAAGGAATAAAGGAAAGGAAAGGAGCAGATACAGAGATTAAGACAGAAAACAACATTCACAACACATTTTCACTGACATAAAGTAATAATTTTAATAACAATTGAATAATTCACATTTCAACCCTGAATGGCATTAGAAGAAATATACTGTGGCAAACAGCTCACACACATCTGACCTCTGGACAGATTGGCAAGTTAATGATAAAGCCTCCACTGAATGTCGCACATAATTTGGGCATGTGAAGTAATCACTCTAATTTTACACATGAGAAAGTTTCTTGTGAGCCTGAGAAAGTTTCTTGTACTCACAAGATATTTTCTTGTGCTCACGAGAAAGTATTTATTTTTATTTTCCCCATATCCCTTTAGGGGCACCGTAAAATCCCCAATATATATATCTAGATGAAAACACTTAATAAATGCTAAAACTGTACAGCAAAATCATATTTCAAGATATTTCTGACCAAGTACAATAGTATCAGCACATTCACATTTTTGATAATTACCGTATTGACCTGAATATAGGACAACCCTGATTATAAGACGGTGTTAGCGTTTTTCAGGCGGTCTTTTTGGACCCGCCATCTTCGGACGTTACGCTCCGTAACAACTCCATATTTCTTGGCAGCCTGGCAGTTGTTTGATGCCTCTGCTGCATTGACCACCATTATCTTATAATTAGCACCACAGCTCTGCCTCAGATGTCTGTTAACTTGCCCCTCTCCATTTTTCATCACCTGTCACTTCTTCTCAGCTATAATAGACAGATAACCCCAGCCACAGCGTCAGTGACGTCTGTACAATAAGCTGGCACCCTCTGCTGTTGCGGTCATGTAGCGACCCCAGACAACTATCAGCATGTGTCAACGGTTAGACCCCGGTTATAAGACGAGCCCACTTTTTCACATTATTTTCATAGAAAAAAACCTCGTCCTATCGAGTCAATACAGTGATCTGTCTAGAATTTGTCTCTATTTTAGGTCTCCGCTTGAAAATGACATGCCCATAATGAGCAGAGTGTATCTCTGCAACTACAAGGTTTATTTGAATAATCAAGGTATCATAATTAAGGGAACATTTGAAATATGTGTTGAAATGTGTATAAATGTCACTGGGTGTGGGTAAATACCTGCTTGGGCTTAACAGGTTAATCATCAGTAATGTGGACATAATGAATGAGTGGGTAAAGACATGCTGAGCAAGTACAACAGTCTGGCAGCCCAAAAAATTACATCACTAATACCAACTTTAAAACCAGGAAAACACAACCCTCATGACATATCATGATATAATGATATTCAAAACCAAACATAGTTTCATATCACAATAGAGATATATCGTATGTTTTGCCCAGCCCTAAATTACATTAAATGTTAGAATAAAATATAATTAAGCATTTTCAATTTTGACAAAATTATCCAATTGCCATTTGGATGAATGACTTTAGGTCTCTCGTAAGTCGTGCATGAAAGGTATGAAGCTTGTCAGGGAAAAAAAAAATAATAAAAATTTCTCCCAGGTAATTCTGTCCTCACACCCTAGGAGGACATACATATCCTGTTCGTAACGCCACATTGTTGGGGAATTTCATCTCACTTGACTGTTCAGGAAAGATGAAGAAGACTCAAAGACACTGATGGCTTACAGAGCGTTGCCATGACAATCCTAACAAGTCTTCCCAAATGCCCAAATTTATATCTACAGCTTCAGGAAGCATCCCTCCCATACATGGTTATCTACTTAACAACATAGCGAGGGGGGTGAATGCAGAGTCTGTCACCTCTAGCCAGAGTGGAGGGATAGGAGTAAAATAGGTCACAGACATTTAGTCTGTTAACGCAGATAGATCGAAGGCCTCCTTACGAGTTTTACGCAAACAGTCAGCTTTGACTTGGCTTGGTACATCCGACAGCTGTTCTGTAGACATGTCTGCAGTAGCTTTGAATAACTAGATTGCAGAGACCATGAAATCTAATCTCATAGACCAATCTTCACTATCGTTATCCAGACTTTAAAGTCTGTACAGGATACGTATATGAGGACAGAATGACCTGGGAGACTCATTTTTCTCCCACAAAGCCAACATTTTTTTTTAATGCAGTTAGAATGATTTGGAAAAAGCTTACAATAAAATAGTGACAAAGATAGACTTGATATGCACCCACATACTTACCTAATAATATGACAATACATAGCAGTATGGCCACAAAAGCACCAGTGCTAAGGCCAGCTGAAGACAGAAAGGCCTGGGCCTGACAGATGTTGCTGTTACGCCCTCTAGTGTTCCTCTGACACACACAGACCCTGAGAGATAGTGTGGCAGTGCTGCTCAGAGGAGGCTCCCCGCCATCGGCCACCACCAGCACCAGGCTGAAGTACTCCTGGTCTCTGTCCTGGCTGAAACCATCGCGCCGTCGAGATACTATACTGGCACTGTTGTCTGAGAAGAGTGAGGACAGGTTTGAGGAGGGCAAGGGAGGAAGGAGTATAAAGGTGTATGTTGAGATGGATGAATGAGGAGAGGTAAAATAATGGAATAGGAAAGGTTGAGAAAGGTGGTATGTAAAATGTGAGAGAAAGGTAAAAAAAAAAGACAATAAAAAGTCACTTTAACCAAATGCATACAAAAGTGCTGGTTGAATAGGCACATAGAGATCAATCCTTAGATTATATAGAGCAGTGTGGAAATGAGACAAATAATTGACTTTGAAATGCTATGGTTCATTGTTGATGTGATTCAAAGATGAAAATACATATCCAAAATTATAGCTGCTGCGCAGTGATGGGTCGGGTCCGGGCTATGTTTGTTGCTCAGAATTGCCTAAATTTGCCAAACAGGAGAATAGGAAGACAAGAGAGTTGACAACAATGTTCATTTTGGACCACTTGAAGCTTGAACTCACATCTTCTGGAATCAAAGACTGTCATCTACCATTCTGAGCTAATTGGCAAGTGGCAATACAACAGTGGCTTCACAAATTGAGCAAGCCCTTCACTGTTGTGTAGGCAAATTGAAACCACTGTGAAAAATTCAGTTATCAAGACAAAAATCTGAAAATACACATATTGCAGCATGGAGATGTTGGTAATTTAAAAAAAATAAAAAATAAAAAATAAAATAAAAATGATTTGCTCCATAAGCGAATAACTGATGTTTAGCTATGTCATAACTGCATTGACTCCAATTGTTCACATGAAAGAAAAATTTAAAATGCTGTGAAAAATTCAGTTTTTGAGGCTCAATTTTTGATAAATCAAAGGAGGAGAGAGGAACTAGGTTAAGAAGTTTAAAAGTTTTTGAAAAAAAAACAAAAAACAGAGTGATTCACTTCATAATTTTTAATAGGTTTAATTGTACAAAAGTTTCTTCAATATTGAGGCTACAGCTTGATGAACGTTCTAAAGCTGTGGTTGATTCGTTATGAATGTTCAAAGTTTTGATTTTAGGTGCATTTAGATGCTTGCTGTAGCACCACCATTAGGACTATTGGCTTGGGTTTACAGCTGAGGTAAACTGGCAGGAGACTGGACCTTTGTGCAAAATTTGTTTAGCTTTCACCCATGGTCTGGTCCAAGCTATTTTTTTTAATCTAATTTAGAGGCTTGCTTTGATGCCACCATCAGGACAATTGTCTCGTCTTTCATGTTGAGGACATCTGACATTTTGACTTGTCATCATCATCATCATCATCACCCTTGCTGGATCTCCAACGCACAACGCCTGACACCAAGAACCAGCTCCTAACTCACTGAGCTAATTGGCTGGAACTGAGACCTGCTGTGTTGCTTCATTTGTCGACTCAGGGAGTCACTGTCCAGGCAGCTGTTGTCAAGGCAGGTTTCAAAAATGGTCAAAATGTCAGAAATTCTGTTGCCTGAACAAAAATATATCACATGAATTGCATCTTGACAGCATGGAAATGTTGGTGATTTGTTTTTAACCCTAAGTGTTTTGCTTCATAAGAGAAAATGTGATGTTTAAAAATACCACTCTTACATTGACTCCAGTTGTTCCCATGAGAACAGAATTCAAAATGTTCTCAAAAATTCAGTTTTTGAGATAAAATTCTGATATTTGCCAAACTTCATCAACCATGACTCCAAAATATTCTCAATTTTTTTCCAGGAAGATTGAAAATGTATTTAGCAAGAATTTGATAGTATATGTTTTGATGCACTGTAGGCTTAATTTTTGATAAATCAAAAATCTGAGAAACAAATTGTGTGGAGGACAGTCTGAAGATGCTCTCTAGCAAGTTTGGTGACAATTGAGCAAAAATTGTGGGAGGAGATAGGTTTCATAAGTTTTACATGTTTTGAAAAACATGATGGACTTCATAATTTGTAATGAGTTAAGTGGACTAAAGTTTCAGCAGTATTGGGGCTACAGTGGCTGTATGACGGCCTTCTCACAGTAAACATTTGCCTTTTCTGGCTCGAAACAAATCAAAACAAAAAATATGTAGTTCTGGATAGGAAACCTTAAAAGGTTATAAAGCTCTGTACAGTTGAGGGGAACTGTAATCATTTTCTGTGGGTTTGTCACTGTTACGACTACTACTACTACTACAATTCTAACATTCATTAATATTAATATTATTAATATGATAATAGTAATAATATAATAATAGTAACCCTAATATGAGTGTTTAGAAAAGTTCGGGCATTAATGTCCAAGATGCCTATGTATTGTATTGCTGAGAGATCCACTGCTAAGCAGCCTGGAATGGCCCGTTCTGGAAGTGCCATGTCAGCAGATAGTGAGTCACTGTAGCTTCTAGTTTGTTGCTGCGGGACAGAGGGAATGGCTACCATGTTGAAGTTACAGCCTCAGTTAATTAGTTACTAAACACAGAATCAGGAGCCCCTAGAAAACAACTTTTATCATCATTTCAAACAATAGCTCCCAAAAAGAAAGAAGAAAGAAGTCCGTGCCAAAGAAAAGAAGTGTTTGATGCTGTACTCTCAAAGATTTATTTTAGACTCGTAACATTGGGTGTTTACTGCAACACTAACTGTAAGCTGTTAGTGAAAAACTTTCTCAAACGGCGTGATGTGACTGTTTTCTTGTTACTGTGGCATTGCTAAAACTAAGCTTTGTGAGCTATAATGTAAACATATACACAAACGGCACACATAATGATCATAAAATAATTTATTATTTTGATCAGCTGTTGGCCATTATGATTGTATGGACACACCAATAGACAGAAAAAACCAGTAGACAGAAAAACAATCAGTACATCATGCTGTAACCACTTCATTCACTGCATTCCTAGCATTACCAGTACTATCGCTGGCTTATTATTGTGTGGTCAGCAGCAGCAGCAGCAGCAGCAGCAGAGTGGCCCACCTGAGGAGGATTAACTCTTCGGACACTGCCTTTGTCTATCCGCTCTCTCCACCACTTCAGCACTAGATTGTTTGCATCCAATACGGTGACTTCATGGTGCTGCTACTTCGTGTTTTCTGCATTTTTGGCTTTGTGTTCATGCCGGCGTCTTTGTTGCATTCCACAGTGATCCCAAGCACTATTCTCCTCTGCCTTCTGTTCATCTGTTCACCTGGGTTCCTCCATGCTGGGTCCACTCAGCCCTCCTGGCATGCCTGCCTGCAACCCCCATCATCTCGTCCATGTCACCCTCCAGCACAGTTTGCCAAATAAATCTTCACTTCACTACTTCCTGTCTCGGTTGTCTGCATTTGGGTCCTAAAATATAATCTCAACCATAACACTCTTCTTGTCGTGTTGAGGCACAAAAACCACAGCACTCTGAAGCAGGCCGCTGCACAGTGTCTGTTAGAGCTGAGAATATAACAAAAAGGGAAGCACCAGATTTAGCTAGACTGACCGTATTTGCATCAGGAGTTTATTTGCTAAACTCCAGTTTGTGTAGCAAAAGGAGAGGGATGGACTGAAAATAATGATAATCAGACCTTGAAACAAAGCCCCACCCCTAGCAGTTGCCCACCAATCTTTAGCCCCATTCACACTGCCTTTTGAATGCGGGAATCATGCACCGGCACTCCACATTGTGTGACAGTTTCAGATGTGGAGAGGGGGGAAGTTTCACTGCGACTCCGATGTGCCTCTGGAGGGAGTATCAGAGCCACAGCAGAGGAGAGCTGGCGTTTGTGTGAATGGATAAATTTGGATGCATGGAGCGGGGGCGTGTCGATCTGATGGTGCTCACAGTCTGACAGTTAAACAGATCCGTCACTCATCAAATAAAAGAGAAAGAACTCCCAAGGCAGTGTCACAGGACCAAACAACAGTAATGGTAACTGGTAGTGTCTTTTGCAACTTACACAAGGAAAAAAAAAATAAAATTAAGTACTAATGTAGAAGTGTCTGTCAACCTGTCTGTCCTATCCATTGCCAGAAAAACAGCGTCTCTCGCTGGAAAAAAACTTTAACTCAACATGTGTTTATCTCCTTGCACTATTGTGTTGTTGTAGTTACTGTCTTGGAAAAAAATCACAATGAGGGCCAGCTCTCTCCGCAACTGACAGTCAGACAGCATCTGCTGTTTACTGCTAGCAATTATGTAATTTAGATTTAAAAACAATGATTTTATTACATCGACATCCCATGGCAAGAAGATCCTCCAGAGCAAGACACCAGGCCATTCCAGCACAGGAACCTTGGAGGGGATGATGAAGCCATGCTGAACCCATCGAGATGTACCCCCATTCTGAGTCTCAACATCCCTGGTTCCTCAACCAGCCAATCCGCACCCCACTCAAACCCCATCTTCATCCACCAACCTCGACCCCTTTCCCTCACCCAACGACCCCGACCCCTCTTTCCTATCCTCTCCAAAATCTTCCACCAATTTAAATAAATAAATAAGTGGTCTTGTTAGTGAAATGCCAATTGCTTGTGAATGAGAGGCCAAAACTAACATGTGTTAGTTTGGCAAAATATGCGTATTAGTATGGACAAGGCTTAAACTGTCATCACTAATAAATGATCATTCATTCATGTTTATTAATCTGAGCATCACTCAAAGTCAGGTGGAACAGACACATAGAGACAGCTGTTTTCATTCGAAAGCCCCATCTCTCTCTTTCTCCCTCGTTGACTGTCCCTTTACATCCCTGTCGTTTCCCTCCTGTCTGTGGATTGCTGCAGTGGTGGCTAGAAATGGAATCTGAATTCTTTTTACAACCACAAAGAACAGCAGGCTAAGAAACCAAACTCAGCGAAGTGATGTTATGTCTGTCTGTCTTGTGATTGATATCCTACACTCTGTTTCAGTACTATGGACAGCACACACCTACACACACATCTTTAATTTAACCAAACTTATTCAACCAAAGTACAAATGTAATCATATTTCAAAATATTCACACACATTATTACCACATGCCAGCATAATTTGTGTGAAATGCATACAACTCACGCATGCATCCAAAATAGGCAAACAAGCCAATTTATTTCATTTAATATAACAAAAAAAATAATTTGTAGATTTTGATAGTGACAAAGGGCATGTCAGTAGAATTAAAATCCAAGCCCTAGATACATCATAAACAGGCAGTGAGACATCAAGGCATTTTGTCAGATCAAGCACGATTTACTTACATGCATTCTTGAAAATGCCACAGAATAATGTGGAGGTACATATGGGTGCTGGTTCTCACCACTTGCCATAAAACAAAAGAAGAGGAAGACAAACCCTCAGAAGAAGATGAGGACTGCCACTGCCTCAAGCGAGCCTGGGCCTCTTGCAAAAACAAGAATAGTTATTACTGGTAAGACAAAAATGACCCATTGCATACTCGTGATGTGATGTAAGTACAAATAATTGAGTATATATCTGCCTTCGTCTCCGGCCGTAATTTCAGCCATCACACTTGACAGCATGTATTGCTCATGGTAATATTTGCATTCATTATTAAAACGATAATGTTTTATTGAGTAACATTAGCCATATTGATTTGGATATGGTATTGCTTTCTTTTTAAACTCTAGGACAGCTTCAAATAATTTTTACCTGAAATGAATTTGTTTTTGTTGAATTTGTTATAACTTTTTTAAATACGCTTATTTTAAAATAGAATTGTAATTATCCATTTAATAACTTTTTTGTTTCTTGTTTTTTAATTATTGATATACTCTGGTCAACTTTTCACTATGTTCCCCCTGTTTAGGAAAACAGGAAGAAGACCTACTTTCAACAGGAATAATTTACATGCAGTTGTTTGATGACTTTTTTTTTTCTTCCTAATGTTCCATTCTCTAATCTTGAATCCGATAGCATGTATTCTCAGTAATGACTGATATTTTGTGGTTCTCACCCGAAGCTTCATTCTGTCAAATTGCATTTTTTCCGATGCTTTCCTCATACATGATCAGAGTTTGAGATATGAACTCGAGCTCAATGTTGGAGCAGTATGTGTGTTGCCCTATGGCTGCATTGTTGTGTGGACTGCAACAAGAGATCTAGGAAGTTGAAGAGGAAAAAATGTTGAGGCCTGGGAAAAGGTTAAGGACAGAAACTGGATTAGTGAACAACAAATAATTGCTCGGGAGGAAAGGTCTTCTGTCAACAGCACTATTGATTCTCCTCTGACTAAGAGGGCAGCGGAAGGAGGTCAAGAGTGGAGATGAAGTGAAAGAAGTGTTACACTAAGCATGAGTGTGGGATGAGGTAATACCTTAGAATGAGAGAGGGATGGAGGCAAAAGAAAGTGAAAGAAGAAAGTGCATTTAAGGTGAGTTGCAGTTTTGTATGTAGCACCTACAGTATGTCTGACAAATTGTTACAGACCTGGGATTTGCCAGAGTGGTGTTGCACGCTGCATAAACTGTGGGTGGCGCCAAATGGTGCAAAATGTAAATTTCTCCATAATGTTGCTTTAAGTAAAAGTAAAAAAGTATTATCACCAAATTGTATATGAAGTATCAAAAACAAAAACTACTGGCTTAAATTATCATATACCTTTTCTCCTCAAATAAAACATGATAAATGCTGCAGGCATGGTCAAACAATGATAACTAAATGCTGGCCCCCTAACAGTTCTGCAAAAAAAAAAAAAAAAAAAAGGGTGGAAAACTCTTGGTGCATCTATAATCTCCATTAAGTATATGTACATTTCTAAGACTATAATTGAATATATTAAATATATATTTTTATTTTCAAAAATGTATCTTTTTAATGTTTATGTATTAAACTTAATTGAGGATACCGTACATTGAGATGGATCGAGCTCCATTGAGAATGGTTTTGCATTTGAATCATTAACAGATGAATCATTATCGAATCATCAATAAACTTTTGGTATATACTCCATGTGATTAAAATAAACCTTTAGTTAGAACCCTGACAAATCCACAAGCCTCAGTTTCTCTTCCTCTTAGCATTTACATTACTGCACTACCTGAAACTAAAGTGTGGTGTTTTACCCAGGAAGCTCAGTGTTCAATTAGCCTTTTGCTTTTAGACAGTTGTGTATTGAGCCTATGGAAATCAACCCAGATTTTGGAGCAGGGTCACCCATTGTCTGTAAAGTCAGTCACCTCATTGACACTGCCGTCTGCATTACGGACTATATTTACTTGTAATGCTAGGCAGTGACCTCCAGCAAAAGTAGTAAAGGGTGATGTCAGGTTAATTATCAGAGTGGTGTGAGTGAACAGCTCCGTCCTCACTGCCCTTGGAGTGCGGGGATCCTGCGCCAATTCTCTGCATCCTCCTCTGTGTGAAAGTTTCAGATGCGGAGAGGAGTGAAATTTCTCTCAGGCGCTGAGCCGCCTCTGTAGGTAGTATCAGGGCTGCGTTGTTGCAGAACCGCCCCAGTGTGAACAGGTAAGCCGGAGGCGCAGAGCAGGGAAGTGTCGGTCTGACTAGTCTGACAACTGCACACGTCCTTCACTCAACTTAATACAGAGAAATGTCCCACAAAGCAATGTTACAGGACCAAACAAAAGTAATGTAACTGTAACTGTTGTTGTCAACTTATATGAGGAAAACAAATACCACAGCTGTACATGGAGAAGCTTCTGTAACTTTGTCACTTTCCAGGATGTTTGGCGGGTCAGGATCTCAATCACTACACATAATAACAGCATCCATATAATTATAAACTGTCTGCTGTTTTAGACTGACAGGAGAACACCTGGGAAACACCAACGTCACCAACATGACGTGTACCGTCACGCTGCAGGAGCTGCAGCGCTGGCTTTCTGTGTGAATTACACAGCGGTATGGCAGAGATGCTTCGCTCTGTAAACGAAGACGCTGTGTAAAAAGGGCTACTTATAGTGTCTGTCCCTTTAAAGCTCTCCTGTGGACATGCCTAATCCATTTCTGTTGGTCAGCCCTCACAGGCCTGAGCAGGCACCAGCCACCATGTTTCTGCATCAGCTCTGCTGGTGTTTTTGCATGCCATGCTGAGGGCAGTCATATTTGTGACATCACAACCTTACTGAAGTCATGAATGCAAATAATTCAAATACAAACAAACACCAAGAGTATCTCACAGGACAACTTTATGAAGGTTTGCAAAAAAATGAATATAGGGTGTCAAGCTGTGGCAATAAGAATGATGAAAATGTTTACCCAGTGACAGTTCGAAATTAGCTGTCATATCTGTAATAAGTAAGAATAAAAACACCTGCAATGCAGCTATTCAGCCAGGCTTTGTGTTCTATGGAAACACATGTGAACAACAGCAATGCTAAGTGCCTGCAGCATTTGGCTCACAGACTACCATCCAACCTCCCTGGCTGAATCTTGTTGCTGTGTCTCATTACTGAGACTGCTGTCAACTCCTCTCAGTCCTCTATCTGTCTTAGGTCAACTGTAGAATGCAGTCCAATAACACTAGGAGAGATGCAAGAGAAATTAGAAGGTATAAAGATAAAATATGACAGAAAGGAAGTGAGACAAGTTTAAAAGGATACAGGGATGCAGGGGTGGGGGAGTCACAGTCAACCGAGAGGAGATGAGTGAAGCCACATAAAAGGAGAGAAGACTAAAGCTCCGAGAGCATCACACAACCTGACACATACCTGAAAACTAAAGGATAACCTCCCTCCTCCAGTTTATTTAGAAGAGATAGAATCAAAAGCAAAATAAATGAGGAGAGGAAATAAATAGAAAATTCCAGTTGCTGGGTAACCAAGGCAACAGCACCACTCATAAAAGGACATAAAAGCAAATCTCGGGGGGGGGGGGGAGACCTGTTCCACCAAAAGCAACCAGACAACACTGAGGTAGTTGAACTGGTAGAAGCCACAGACACCCCAAGGATTCAGTGTTGTACTTGGCAGCAGCAACTCTTCATTAGGGTCCAGTCTTTGGATTAACAGGTAAACCAGATATGGGTGTACTGTGGAGCAAGATATTCATTTATTTTAATAGTACTGTTACTGGATTCCTCTGTGAGCAACAGCAGTGCAGAAGTCATGAAGGTTTTCAAGAGAACTGGTTACTGTGTTTGGTGTTTGGTGTCTAAGGTTCTACCACCACGGGTATCTCAGCAAACAAATGAACGTTTGGGGAATGTTCACATAATGTTAAGAAAACTTTACAAAATAACAGTCCAGGAACATTTGCTACAGGGGTCCAGGGCCAACTGTAACCACTGTTCATTGCGACAATCCCCCCACCCAAAAGTCCAAATTAGTTAATATTATCTCCCAAAAACCAGATCTCAGTAAAAACAGTTTTAGTGACAAGACCACATCACAGTTTAATGTTAAGGTAGTTTATTTATATTGGTAGAAGATTTTGGAGAGGACAGTAAAGGGGGGTCGAGGTTGGTGGATGAAGAAAGGGAGGGGTCAACGTTGGTGGATGAAGAGTTAGTTGAGTGGGGTACAGATTGGACCATCAAGGAACCAGGGAGGTTGAGACTCAGAATGGGGGTATGTTTCAATGGGCAAAGGTCTTGATCAGCGTGGCTTCCTCATCCCCTCTATGGTTCCTGTGCTGGAGTGGCCTG